>NW_019104294.1:0-83945 GCF_001856785.1 Myzus persicae
ATCTTTTTTTTGCCACTTGTTCTTCATTATCAGATGTCACTACTTGTATATGCCATGCTTTACCAAAGTTTTCTAGAAGATAGTTAAACATTGCACTAATTAGCTTACATTTTTACTATGTTCACTCAGAAAAATACTGTCAATTAAATATGGTGATGGTGTTTTTTCTTACCGTAAGTTTTGTTACCTCCAAGTACTTTAATTTGATACTGTATCAATGAGTCTTCTGGTTTCACAGGTTTTTTTAGGTCATCGCTAGTAACAGTTCTTAGAGGTGGCCATTTACAAAATTTGATTGTACAAGTGGCCAACTTTTGTGTTTCATTTTCCACTAGCCAATTTATGGGAAGAACACTATAGTCTTTAGTGTCTGTGAATTTTACCACGACCCATTTCATTGACCAATTCTGGAATTACACAATAATAAGTTATGATTGACAATAGGTACATAATATGGTTTGGAACGTATCGGTTAACATAATCTACATGCATATCCATACCTATCCACTTTACCGACTATTGCATATTCCTCTTGTCGGTATAGTGCGTATGAACGTCAACAATGTATACCGAAAACTCGCGCTAACCGGCCTTAGATTGGTTAAGTTCATATGCGCCACTTAAAATTCAAACGTGTGGTACGCTGCGTACCATGAGCACGTTTATAATTTACATTATTCAGGTTCGTAAAGGCCGACGGCTTAAGCTACGAACTCAAACAATGTAGGTAAATCAAAAAATCACATATGATACGTAGGTAGGCGTAAGCAATAGGTGTATAAGTATTATTCATTAGTGGCGTGTCTGAGAACCATGCAGTTACGTTGTTATAAAGTATAAATAATAATGAAATATGAAATAGATCTTACCTTTTTATTCACATTTGCCATAGTAGGTATTTGAAAATTCAATTATTTCTAACTATAATGACAATTCAAAACACTTAATATAAAACAAATCGACGTCGTCGTTAACAGTATTCTCAACAGTTTACCAGTAAAGGCTAACCACGGGTTAACATACATAATATTATTATAACAATAATAAGACGTGTACTCGCGTCTCGCAATAACCGCGCTGGTGACGGGAAGAGCAGACAATCTGACAATGCAGTGTAAATGACGCTGCCGCCGGCTCGCCCGCCAGCCAATGATAGCCTATATTCCATGTATTACAGTGTATACTAATATTTATTTTTAGATATAACGATCAAAATTACCCATTATTATCGTATCGGCCGGAGTTTGGGTTTTTTTGAAACATTCCCGTAACGTATCGGGAAACATTATACATTTACAAAGCAATGTTTTTACAAAACCATAAATGTTGGTCTGCAGGGAACGTTTCATCGCAATGTTACATTGGAACCTAAAATGTACATAACTCATGTTTTTGTGGAACATTACAGAAATATTCAGGGAATGTACTATTCGTATGTTAATATTGGAACTTAAAATGTATATTCCTGAAATGTTTGTAACAGTTTCTTGCACGGTGGGTTACTTACCGGCTTTTCATTTTTTAATTACAACATAATAAGAAAATTATTCAATTATAAAACGAGTAAATATGTTGTAAAAATTTTTACTTCAAATGTTCATAAAAAAATGTATGTTTCCTATTTTTTTTTCCAATTTTGAACAACTTTATAGGAATACTAATAAGTTACACGAAAATAAGTAAATAGTTATACGAGTACAATGATTACATGACTACATGTATAAATTATATAGCATTATAGCAACTGGCAATTTAAAATGTTGTATTATTATTATAGGTACAATAGATATATTTCATTATTACATACCTTTGATTGTATTCGTGTTTCTATTATACTTAGTTGGAGTTGTATTTAACGTTTCATTTACTTTATCGTGTTCTAATTATTTAAAAAAAAATAAACCAGTATAATTACATTGTTTTTTTTTTTAAATACATTATTTTATAAATATGTACTTGCCGTCGACGAGTATAATTGGCTCTTGTTCGACTGATCTGTTTTCGATTGATTTCAATAAATTATCATCGATTCCGTGACTTTGATTAAAACTATCATCAATGTTTAATTCTAAAAATGTTTTTTATTATATTTTAATAAAAAATATTCTGATTTTTCAATATTTTAATTATTTACCAATCTAGTTAGGTACCTACCTGAATATTTAATCGGAACAGCTTTTGGAATAAGGCGTGATTTTGGATCGTTAGCATTCATAAACATATGCCTTTGGAAATGATCCGAACAAATATATTTTTTTTTCAAAGCTTTCGGGCTTAAACTAGCTAAGCATATGTTTCCTTAAATCATTTTAATGCATCAATTTATAAAAAGATATTATACTTTTATTATAAATAAGTACAACATATTATACTTTAAGCTATATTGGTTACCTGAATTAATTATCCACTCTCTTGATATTTCTCGATTAGCTGATGGAATTGAATGGAAAACCGTTTTACTCGTTTTCCGAGTGTTTTTACAATTTAAAAACATACATCTATCACCACCAGACATGTTAATATATCAGCAAAAACAACAAAATATTGATAAAAATGGTAACCAAATAAAATATAGGCATGCAAATTAAAAATTAAAAATATTAAAAAATCGATACTTAAATTTGTCAAGTGACAAATATTTCGATTAGAATAGAATATAGATGTTAGTCGTACCACGTGTGTAACCAAAATGTCAAATAGATACATTTTTATTAGAAATTGTGTAGGTAACTAGTTAAAAATAACAAGTATTTCACGTGAAGTTATTTAAAGATATTTTAGAATATTCATTGATTATATTATTATAACACATCATAATCCTATTTTTGAAATCATCACTCGTAAAACCAATTATTTATGTAAGGACCCAATACAACGAACAATGAGATCAATGAATTTAGTCAGTCTAGACTTAATCTTGGTAATTGATTGAACTTTGAAACGTAAAAATAAATTATTAAACATTGCATTACGTAGGTGCTTTGATTGGATCTGATTGTTAGGGGAAGATGATATGGGGGGGGGGGGGGCTTGATGTACTATGTCGTAATATATACTTTAAACACTTCGGAGCCACTGCAGGTTATATCTAAATTATTTTATATATTTGAAATATTGACATCAGGCATTGGAATTATAAAAACTAAAATTAAACTATATTATAATATTATTAGGTATTTAATAATAATAATAATATTGTAATTTCTTCAATCGTCGCGATGGCACTTGTCAGTGTGTATTATGTAATATATTAATATTATTATTATTATATTTGGTTGTGGCCTGCGACTGCGACCGTCGTTAATAATCAATAATATTGTTCCAAAAACTGGTTTATACCGCACCACACTTAGCCATAATACCCGTAGCTGCAATAAAATACGAATTTATAAATGTTGTTTGTTCTTATCGCCATCTACCGGGATTAATATTGTATGCCACCGAAAAACCGGCCAGTGAGCAATCTATAGTATTTATAATCAATAGTATTATATTCTCTAACCATAAAATCTAAAAATATCCATTCTGTTATTTTCGATATTTCGATGTCAAATTTGAACGAAATTAGATATTTAAAAGAAAATAACAATTTTAAGTATTTTTTGGTACCTAAATATTCAAAAATATTATTTTTGAGGACTTGAAAATGTGACGTATCTATTATATTATACAATAAATTGTGAAATTTTTTTAAAAGAAGCACGTTCCAGAAATTGTTTTGAACGACTGTTATAGTGGATGGTTATATTAGGCTGCAAATATATCATATACATCTATATAGGACTTATTATTATTCATTAGGGTGACTTAAAACGCGAAATTCGGTACCAGGACTACATCTGTATGATGGAATCTCTCCGGCAGTCTAAAAATCCCGAGGCATCATTCGCTATTTGAAAATGTGCTCGATATCTATTATAGGTTCCCAACCTTTTTAGTTGTGTGGACCACCAATTTTGTAAAAAAATTCTCTGAGCAGGGCCGACGGCAATGGGGGTATGGTGGGTCGTCACACCCCCCCTGTTAAATTTGTTTGTAATTATCAGTTGGCAATTTCAGAGAGCCGTTGTCCGTTGGAAATTATACTTTTTGAAAAAAAAAAATATATATATTAAATTTAGGAACGGGTCCCAGCAGTCGGCAGTTGAGAATTTACCGATTTAGAAATCGCAATACTGCCGACTGATATTGTCAACTAATGAGTATGGACCCGTATTATAATACTATAATATATATTTGTTTTTGTACATTGTACAACGTTAAGTCCGTCGGCATATCATTGCCATCGCTAATCGGCATTCGGCAATCCCTATCTCAAGTACCTGTAAATAATCTATTTTGTTAAATAATATGATATACTGCCATCTGCCGTCTGCTAAATTAAAAAAAATTTTTATTTTTTACTTAATTTTTTGAGTTATTGACAAAAGCTGGTTGATTTATATTCGTACACGACTTATTTTTTAGATCTTAAAATAGTTCCGACAGCCTATTGTATCTTTACATCTGTATAAAATACAAGTAATAAATATTTTAACTATGCATAAAATGGTTTAAAATGTTTTAGTTCTATATTTTGTTTTTGTTTTAACTATTTTACTTCAGAAAAACCAGGAATTTTTATACTTCACGTATTTTTTTTTTAGAAACTTTGAGTCGGCAATACTTGATCGTACCCCCCCGACAAAATTGTGTAAAGCCGGCCCTGTCTCTGAGGACCACTTATATACATAAGCACATATACATATACATTCGGCAGTTATAATAATATAATAATATTATATGGTTTACGGCCCGTTGGTTGGGAACCGCAGATCTACGATACGGTTGATATAACAAAATACAAATTGTTTTGTTTTTTCACCTCACCGTTTCACTCAAGTTTAAATCTAGTAAAATGTACAAATATTGACATATTCTTTATTTTAAAATCCTTAAACTTACTTAAATAATTTTTTTTTCACTAAAAAAACATTTTACTATTTAGTAACAAATAACAGTACAGAAATACTTTGGTATTTTTTGTTATATATACCTACCTACCAGAGGTTATTTGTCAAATAATTTCGTTGTCGTCATATTCATGATTTTTATTGGTCTATATTAGGTCAATGTCTGTAAGTTTCACTAGATTTAAGCTTGAATGAAGCTATGTGGCGAAAAAACAAAACAATTTGTATTATGAGCTTATAATATTCAATAACCCATGTTATGTTCCTAAAATATGGAGTAAAAAGATTTAATAAATTAATTAAAAAAAAACAAACAATTATTTTTATTTTTATGCTTAATTAAACTTATATTAAATAGTAGCCCCATATATTATGTAAAATACTTCTGTAAGTAGTTATTTCAATTATGTATTACATAATATAATTTTAAATTATACTATAAACACCAATGATTGGTATGATTTTTGGGCTCGAAATCATAAATAAGTTAGCATCATTTTTCAATTCATAGGGTGTAGCTTGAAGTTGCCCCTATCTTAATTTTTTCATACCAAGTGGGAATTTTATTTGCAAATTCTAAAAACCAATTTGCAAATATTTGCAAATTATTTGCAACATGATAACATAAATTTCAAAAAAAAATGGTCATGGTTTGGGGGGCCAACTTCACGCACATGCCGACATGGATGTATAAAATAGTATCTATAGAAAGGTATATCATCTCTCGGTGGTGGAACCAGATATTTATGGGGGGAGGGGGGAAAATTAAAATGTATACAATATATACTATTCATACTTAATAACATAATTTTTAATATTACCATTCTGTTGCGTAATGAGTACGTTATTATCATTATAACTATACGTACGCTGAATATAACTAGTATTTCTCACAAGTTACAATGTAATATGAAAATATATTTTTGTAATTATTATTTTCAACTTTTTAAGTTATGATCATTTTTAGCTTTTTGATCTTTTCAATACCAAAATCATTTATTCAAGTAAAAATGTTGGAGTCTAGGGTATCAAATTTTTTTCAGTTAAAATTGTCTATGTTGGAGATTACAGTATTTTTGGTTTACAGGTAAAAATATAATAAGGTTATTCGTGTAGGAGTTTACATGCGGCCGCAGGAACTACTGGAAAGGTGCATCATACAGATGTAGTCCTGGTACCAAATTTTACGTTTTAAGTCACCCTCCTAAATAATACAATCTATAAAGATATATATATATATATATACTAGCTGTCCCAACACGGCGTTGCCCGCGTATAAGTTTGTTTTTTGGCATTTTCGTAGGCCGTGTATTATCACTATTATGCATGAGAAAATATATTTATTTTTTTTTGTTTGTAGTTTATTAGTGGTTTCAGAGATCATAGCGTACAGTAAACTATTGAGTATGTCAAATTAATATTTATATAATGTCACTAATAATAACCCACGGGATTAAGGATAGAATATGGTCTCCTGAGTATATTACAAAGTTCTTTATTAATAACTTAAACAAATATAATCATATAAGTGATGTACATGTACACTTTAAACTATTTGTAATAATGGCTTATATTATTTTGAATTATAACAATTTATATAATTATAATAATAATTTTAATTTAACTAAGAACTAATTGGTGCGCAATATTTTTGGTTAACCATTTTTTTGCTAATATAAATAGATTTGATGGCTTCCCCACATGTGAGCATGCAACATATAGTTGCCCATGGGAAAAACGTGCATTTTTCAAGTCCAAGTCACTAATGGACATTGTTTGTCCTTGAGACTTGTTTATGGCCATTGCAAATGCTAAACGAATAGGAAATTGAAGTATTTTAATTGGTATAGAAGATTCTGATGGTATCATGGACCTATCATGAATAGACCTAACCTATCATGGAACGTCTAACTCCAAAAGTGCGGATAAGGAATAAAATGTTGTACTTACTTCAGTTAAATGGTTCAAGGTCTTTAATAGAAACTTCACTACACTTACACTGCACCAAATAATACTGATGAATACGTCGTACCAAACTTCGCATTTTATACCTTTGAAGATTGAAATTTCTAGAACGAAGCTATAGGGAACATTTTATACGACATCTCCCCCTATTCTCAAACATTGTGGATCTTTCTAGACAATTCTATAACTTTCTTTTTCACAATTATTGCAAAGTAAAAATATTGAGGGCCTCAATCGAGATAAAAACTTTTCTGTATATTATGATATCTATATATTTATAATATAATATATATTATTAACTATTCTATATATTATGGAGATAGAAGATAGTACATAGATTATTGATGGATTGTCGAGTTTTATTTCTTGGAATGATTCACATCTATACGCCGCTGACGATAAAACACACACAAAAGAAAAAAGGTCAGGTCGCAGGTAGCTGAAAGCTCACTATCAATAGTTGTAAGCGATTGAGGGATAAAAAATATTTTTTAGAAATCCAGAGAATGCATTTGAATAAACGATAAAAATACAAAAAATCATTCCACCTTAATTTCTCTATAAATATTTGAAATGGTAAAAACATAAAATATTACTGCGAGTACTCAAATCTAGAATTCTAACTGCCAGTGAAATCTGTAATTACAGCGACTGTTTCCTTTGCTGCAAAATCGATAATCCAGCGATACTATATGATTAAATAAATAAATTAGAAATATATTTAACGAAAAAATGTAAAATAAAAATATTTACTTACACACCTAATAATATTGTTTTTAATTGAAAACGCTGATCGACAAGATTCCGACTGATTTCTTTTTCTAAGCAGTCGGTTTGCTAAGAAACTTTAAACCTCGCCACTATTAAATCGAAAATACAATTATGGAGGCAAATATCACTTAGCTTGTCAGTTAAATATTTGAACAATTTTTTAGTGTACTGATGATAAACTATATTGTAGATCGTGATTCATACAACATAATATAATGGAACACATATATTTCAATCAATTGCATTATTTGATAATGAAATATTATAAGGTAAGATTTAGTGTATTCCCATTTTTAAAAACTTGATTACCAATCTACTTACAATATATTTTTTGATGATACTATATAATCATATAATAGATTTGAAATGACACGATTGAGGTGTCAATTGAACTGTGAGCTGTAACATAGTCGGAAAGTTTATTTGAAAGTTTTGTCATAACCTTATATAAAAAAAAATCATATCATGGAACCTATCAACGAACTCTTATCCGAAGGCTAGACATTTTATATTTGACGCAGTGGTGGGCGATAACATACACTTGTGGGTACCATGTTATATAATATATTGTTTTATTCAAATATGTATTTTTTCTCTGACCGAAGGAAATTAAAAATAATTTATACTAATTAACGATGGACCACTCAGAATGTTTTTGTAATTTCTCTCTTACATCAAATGTATGATTACCTGCTATACACTGTTGTAACGTCTGAGTACTAGCGACCTCTCCCAAACACTACAATACGTGTCTTATAAATGGTTTTTTTCCGTTTATTATGTTAGTTTTTTTTTAACTGCCCGTGACTAAATAAACATGAATATATGACGGTCATATATCAGATGTGTCCTATATTTCTGTTACACCTTGTGGCTTGTATACTTTACGGATCATTGTTTGGTACTTATATACCATTATAATATGTCATACCTAGTCTTTTCACTCCCATTTTCGGTACATTTTTTTTGTATTATAACAGCATATCGGGAACACCGACCTTCGGAATAATATCTATACAATATATTATGTATAGGCCGTGCGAACCTTCGAAGGATACCCACACATCGGACGAACTACACAATGCGAACGGATCGCCCACGCCGTTAGTCAGTACACAACATTTAAGCCGACTAAACGAACAAGTGACCTAAAACCCACATCTACGAATTTATCACTAATATAGAAAATATTATGTACTATATGCGAAGTTGTCCAACACGTGTGCAACTTGTGAAATATAAATTATAATTATTTTTTATAATTATTAATAATAAAATAAAATACTACATATTTAATAGTCAAAATATAAAATACCATATAAGACCAACCATCAACCTGGTTCAACTGATAACTTAAGTTAGTTTTCTAATACGACTATAGACATCTGTGGTTCACGGAGCCGGAATGATATAGATAACATAATAATATTATGTATTGTTACGTTTATTAAATTATCGTCTATCACTAGTGGTATACTTTGTGTAATTGTGTATCCGTAGTGATAGATCAGTACCAAACGGGGGAATGTGAGAAGATTTGGATGTTCGACAAGGCAAGTAGTTATACCGAGTATAATTCAACGTATATTTTAAAATGTAAAATAAAATGTAATATGAAATATTTTACTTTACCGATGACCTGGCAGCAACAATACACGGAGCAAGTGGTGAGACGAGACTAACTTCGTTCGGCTGACGTGACATTCGTCAGCCGAACGGTTATTATAAATTTTGTTTACTATACAGAATAGTTATACATATAGCTATATAGCTTTACTCTGTGATATTACAGAATGGATAAAAGATGACACGCGCATCTATGATATTTGTATACTATTCGTAATATTATAATTATAAAAATATGAAAACTGTAATGGTGTGGAACACCATTACAATACTCCCCTTTTATTTTAATTTAGTTGATTTCAGTGTTATATATATTTTTGGTTACTAAAGTATAAGTTATTTCTAAACGCGTGTCAAAAACATCCATAATGCTTACATAATTTAATTTGTATACATACAATGGTATATTTTGTTTTTGAGATGTCTGATATTGGTTCTCGGTTTAGAGTAAAATTTGGTTTCAACAACAAGATAGGTCTGTTGTTTACCAACTCCTTTTTTTTAAAAAAAAACTCTGCTCCTTGTAAATTGATATTTCCGTTGAACATTATACAAACTTCTTGTGTCGTTGTATGCTGTGGATGGCTTAAAAGAATACATTGTAAAAGTGTAATGCCTATATAATTTTTTTACATTTTTTTTAAAATTTTTTTTTTTTAAATATATTGTGCTGATCATCGGTTTTATTAATTTAAATGAGTAATGAAGATATTTATTAGAATTTAACTACATTTTAAGTTTGGGTACATAAGAGAATTAAATATTTTTCGGTGTTAACATAATTTTTTTGAAAAAATACCATATGTAAGCTCAATGTTTACATTCATTATACAATTTTTACAGTTACGCATTAATACATTTGAGTTATGGATTACAATATTATGAGTGTATTTTTTTATACAATATATATACATAATATTTTATAATAGTAGGTTAATAGGTTATATATTGGTTACATAAAAATTGAAAATTAAATACATGCATTACATAATTCTTTATTGACATTATTTTTTTTTTTTGAAGAAAAGTGCCATCATAATGTGTACATTTATATCATATATTTTACACATTTATATATTAATACATTTAAATAATGGCTTACAATAATTGATTACTTTGTACCCTAAACGATATTTCTTAATAAATATGTCTAGGTATTATCTACTATCAGGGCCGGCGGAAGAGGGGGGGCAAACTGGGCACCCGCCTAGGGCCTCGCACTTTTTGAGGCCCCGCGCTTTATGGGGCCTTGTGTTTTTATTTTTATATTCTGAGCCGAGCGAGGAATATATTAGTTTTATTATTAATTATGATTTATATTTATGTCCTGTCATTTCATAAATTTCTAAATTATTTACAACTAAATAAAAATTACAAGACGTACAATAATAGTATAGATTAATCTTGATAAGGAATAATCTCGAATTGTTTAATAATCATGGGCTTTACCCAATGTTTGCCTCAATCGATGAACACACGAGTGAATCAAAAATACCCGATAACTATTTAATTTTCTTTTGATGCATTGAACTGTCAGCAGGCGCGGTCATCGCTTTTAAAAAGCTACAATACGTAAGTAGCATTATATTTAATTATAATTTATAATAGATTATAGATAAGATATTTAATATTATTACAGTCATTATACATCTGTAAATATTTTATTTCAACTTTTTTTTTTACCGTTTTTTAAAAAAATAGTTTTTATTGTTTTATTTAGTATACCTAAATAAACTTTAATTTTTAAGCTGTTATTAATCTTACCAATAGATTTAGAAATTATTAGGAAAAGTATTACAGCGCATGTACAATAGAACTGTACATGCACTAACGTGTGATATAGCCTATCGTCGTCCCGTCTGCCCGCATCCGAGCGATATGAAATCTAATGTAATAGAATGATAGAGCGAAAGGAGTTTTTCACACTAAGGACTATTAATATTAATCATTTATCATTTATCACTAACACAAAAATTACGGTCAGCAATGACAAGATTAGAAATTGCCTACTTAGAGCCACCTTAATATTATATTAATTTATTTTATAAGTATTTGATTTAAAAAAAGCGAGCGCTCGAAGTTAAACAGACCTGACCTAGAAGAGAAGTGAGTCAACTTATTATAGTAACAAATTATTTTTTATTATTTAAATATAGAAATTGTTAAAATGAGTGGCCGTGATGGAGACAAGTATCGCTCACATCTATCAGGGCATAAAAAACGATTAAAAAACAGCAGCGGAAAATTTAAAAAAAATGAAAGGAAGCTTTCTTAAATACATAGATGAAACGTTACCCAAAAACCTTAAAGATAACAACACTAACACAACATCAACTACAATGGAAAATATTCAAATACAATCCCCTACATTACAAATAACTGAATCAGGTAAAGATCAAGAATACTTAGAGATTTCTGAAGTACAAACATTCTCTTATTCTGCTATAGAAAGTAATATTAATTTTTCTTTAGAAGACAAAGAAAGTAATATGTTGGATACAAATAACTTGTGTAAAGATGAAAAACTTAGTATAATAGACCCAGCAACTTGGACTGATAATAATATGACGCAACATATAAGAGCTGAAGTTGTTAAATTTGGTCCATACCAAGTGAAGGATTTTGATTTTCCATACTCGGTTATTGACGGCACAAAAACAAAATTCTCGAAATGTTATTACACAAGAAAATTGATAAATTGTGAAATTATAGAAAGACATTCTTTAGTTTACTCAAAATCGTGTGATCGGGTATTTTGTTTTTGTTGTAAACTTTTTTCTTCTTCTGGACCACAGCAATCCTTATTGTCAACTATAGGTACCAACAATTGGAAGTGTTTATCTGAAAATTTAAAATCTCACGAACGTTCTAGCCTACATTTAAAATCTGTACAGATATGGATGGAACTAAAGTTGAGAATTTCGGAAAATTCCACTATAGATAAAGCACATCAATCGGCTATAGAGAAAGAAAAACAACAATGGAAAAATGTGATGATCCGCATCATTGCCGCTATACAATATTTAGCAAAGCATAACGATGCTTTCAGAGGATCTTCAGATGTAATGAATACGGAAAATAATGGGAAATTTATAGGCATTATTGAAATGATGGGTAAGTTTGACCCAACTATAATGGAACATTTACGTCGAATAAAAAATAAAGAAACTCGTATTCATTATCTTGGTCACGACATACAAAACGAGCATTAGTTGTGGGTATTGAAATATCTCCTACTTCAATAGTTCCTATATCGTTTGGATTTTTTGCAAAACAATTGTGATATTTATTTATTAGATTTTGTAACAATAACTTTTCTTGGAATTTTAAAGTGTGATTTATGTCTATATTAAGGTTTTTTATTGTAATTTCGTTCAGTATTTTTTCACTGGTTTTTAATGCTGGTTCAGCGTTTGTTGAAGGTGTGTGGGAACCGGTTATCTGTGGCACTTTAGTCACCGGTGTGACAGTGTCAACTTTGTGTGTTTTGATTTGATTTTTTATGTGTTGGTTATTAATTTTTAAATTTTTACTTTTATGCTGAAAGTGTTTTGCTATATCCGTTATTCTTGTTATTAAACTAGGTGTATCTGTTATGGATAAAAAATTAATGTATTTATTGTTTATTAAGTCGAATTTAATTCCCAGTCCAACTGTGTAAATTGTTCAGGAGTGATTTTTTTAATATTTTTTTTTGACTATGATATCGCAATATTTAGTTTCTATTATATTTTGAAATGTTTTTGGTGGTTTTACGTTTTTGCTAAATGTGAAGCAATCTTGTACTTGTTTTTGGTCTATAGTATTTAATATCTCACCTTAGGCGCTAATGATTTTAATATAAAATTGTCTAATTTTATTGTTGGGTTATTTGTTTTTCTTTTTAAATAGTATGAATATTCCTTATCTGCCATGAAATAATATTTACCATTATATAGCTAATTATTTTGTGTTTTATAGTATTANATCGATTAATCGATTAATCGATGCTACAGTCGATTAATCGAAACAATCGAACAGCCCTACTTATTATCATTTTCTATACACCATACAATTTGTATACAGCAGAGCGAGTAGTGACTTCCACTATCATCGTACACCCATACATTTATTTATGCAGTGTATGTATAATAAACATATTTTAAACAGTTTGAATACAAAAAACAATTGCTTCTATAATATATTATTATAATGAAAATTAAAACTTACCGTTATGCAATTGGAATTCAAACGCCATTTCAATAGCGCATTAACATTGCCCTTGTGTTTTTTCATTTTTGATAACAATAACTTTTTTTTTTAGAATTACCCATAGTGTTTTATTTATTTTTCAAAATATTTTATAAAGAAAACGGAATCATCAATTAGTTCAATGTAACTGTACACTTCACTGTAACTATACACAGGCACACAGCAAATGTGGTAATAATATTATCAAACGTCAGAAAATATAATAATCAATATTATATTATCCAGTATCTATTTTACTTTGGAAAATTGTCGATACTATCTATAAATAATTTACGTTTGACAGTCAAGCGCTGTTGACAGTAACGCGCCGGAATCGTCTAGTTTGTACACTTTCGCACGCGCACGCACATGTCACAGCAAAACTGCTACTGTTTAAAACAGAACGCATAGCTAATTTCCAACGTACCGATTAATCTAGTGAAGCGATAAGAATTCTGAAAACAGATTTGAATTTGTCGTCAAGTCTTCTTGAGATCGACTTTCCCACATTTTTGATTTTTTGATTTAACCTTCTCCAAAAATTGAAATATGTCAATTTTTTAATTACTCTTTTGAATATATCGTTTTTTAGAATTTTTGGAGGATAATATCAAAAATGTGGAAAAGTCGATCTCAAGTAGACTTGACGACGAATTCAAATCTGTTTTCAGAATTCTTATCGCTTCACTAGATTAATCGGTACGTTGGAAATAGAACACGTCTATAATCCTATGTTGCACGTGTGTTAGACAAAGACAGAAAATCGCCGCTTCCAATCCCCTTAAGGTATTTGTATAATTGAGCTAGTCGGTGTTTTCTATACAACTCATAAATAATAATATAGCCCCGGAACAATTCATATCTACACGCTGATAAAATACACACACAAAATAAAGGTCAGAGTACAGGTAGATGGAAACCCTCTGGTCGCCGTGCCGTACCGTATTTCCCGTAATCGGTCGACTGCTATTGTTATTATTATATGAAAATAGATATACAAATTACATGTAAAAATTTTCTTTTACCGATTTCAACCCTTTAAATTCAAAATTTCGAAAAATCCTTCCTTAGCGCACGTCTACATCATAATAGCTATCTGTATACCAAATTTCAGTCAGATCCGTCCAATGGTTTGAGCTGTGCGTTGATAGCAGTCAATCAGCTTACTGTTTTATATATACACATTTCTCTTTCCGTAAAACGCCTTCCGCCATTACTGAGATCCGAAATCAACATTTACAAAGTTTGCATAATATAGAATTGAAATACATGCACAGTCAATCACAATACCAGCAACCATATTTTTGTCATCAACAAAAC
Organism: Myzus persicae; assembly: GCF_001856785.1. Taxonomy (NCBI): domain Eukaryota; kingdom Metazoa; phylum Arthropoda; class Insecta; order Hemiptera; family Aphididae; genus Myzus; species Myzus persicae. Next base: position 14,865 of record NW_019104294.1, read on the forward strand.
ATACCAGAGACTCACCCGAGTAACATTTATAATGTGCAACGTCGGTGCTTATGCACTGTACTTGAGTACAGTTCACACACCGTGCCACTGTGCGGAAAAAATACCGTATGAGTGCATAATGAAAGCCAACGTGCAAAATCTTACAGTAATATAAAAACCTAATAAACACGGTTCTCATTCAGAACCATGGTGAAAAATTGTTGTCGGTCACCAACAATGCCGAGGTCCTAGTTATTACCGTGCCCTCTGCGTTCATACGTTGAAAAGTGTTTTGCGCTTGTGAACCGTACTTTTGTAGTTAGTAGGTGCAATGCACGCACGGTATTTTAGTTTTTACAAAATATATTCTATAATATAATATATAAGAGCTATTATATACGTGTTGTGGTACCTATATCTATCTATTATATCTATTATATCTTACTAATGACTACTAGTGACTTACTGAACAATTTTTATACTTGAGGCACAACAATAAATTAAGTACTCACATCCCCAAAATATAGTTTTTAAACCCTATAAATATATTAATATATTAACTAATAATATTAAACTAACTAGTAACTACATATAGGCTATAACTATATTGACTATTGTACACCTCTTTAGTTTATAGCCTATATATATTATGTGTTAAATAATAACCGACATATTATATAGCCGAGTTCAATACCACTATATATTATCATAACATTCATTATAGTATATAAGTAGCGTAGGTACTTAAATAAAAATAATATTAATGTCAATATTTTAATAGTTAGCTTATAAATATATAATATAGTATTTTACCTACATATATTAATATATTATAAATCATTATTACCTATATAATATTATACATACAAATATATACATTTATGTACATATAATATCAAATATGACAATAGGTTCACTAACAGTACCAGCGTACCGATAATAACAGTGCATAGAAGCACGGCCGCACGTTTGGTGACATAACAATATTTATTACAATATTTATTTTTAGACGACGCCGTTTATTTATAATACCTAATTTTATATTATCATCAGTATTATCATAATATCATAGCGATATAATATTATAATAAACAAAAATTCATTATTGAATTCAATACCGGTACCTATAACATAAGCGGTCTTAAACTCTTAACATTTTATTTTAATACGTAATCGAAGAAATTCATAGTTGTTTCATCAGTCGTCGTGAATTTGTGAATTGTGGTACTGCACTCATCTGTTTTCTGTAGCTAATATTATAATATGTGATGTGCGTGATTGATATTATGAAGAATTGAAGACTATACTGAAGTACAACTGTGTGCTGTACCTACGTTATAATATATGTACATGCATTGATCTATAAAATTTGGTAAGTACTCGACCCATTATTTTATTCAATTTCTTTTTGTTTGTACTCTAAGACTTAGATGTAAACGTTATATTTATTTTTGATGTATACCTAATACATTTAGAACAGCGTTCCTTTCTTATACATTTTTGTACTTATTTTAACAATGTTCCTTATTAATGTTTCCTTATTAATCCTTATTCTTTAATATACTTTTGACCCAAAATAAGCCTTCCTAATTATGCCTTTCTTAATCGCATCACATACTCAGTTAAGAATTCAATAGCATGTCAAGCATTCTTTAAAAAAAAATTAACTATTGTAAAATACAAATCTAGATAAAAAATTTCTATATACATATTTATTTAGATAAAATGCAATATTTCATATTGATATTAATCTAGATGTTTATTTAGCTAGTAATATAATATTTATCTAGATATTATTTTTGCTATCTGAACTCAATATGCTGGCTGTAGTGCATAATGGCAACATGGCATAATGTGTTGATGAAGTGATTACACTATTTATTAACTCTAATAGTTATATATTTATTAGGTACCTATTTATATTCCAGCTAAGTTATAAAGTAGGTAAAATAAAAATAATTTAATAGGTAATCTAAACCATAGAAAAGATAGAAAAATAATTTTGTTATTAAAAAATGTAAAATTCATTAGGTTTCATTGACAACAATTATTTAAATCTTCTCTACATTTTAATAAAATATTTCTCTGGCATTATTTTGTACCATTCCCTCGTCCAAGCAAAATAAGTACCTAGTAGAGATACACTATAATAAAAATAAAAATACATAGATGTACCTATATATATTTGTTATTGTTTTACTTTTAATTAAGTAGGTAATATTTAAGTTATAATAATCGAATACCTAATTTATATCAATTTTTAGATTTATTTTACTTTCCTAATTTTTATGATTTGATTAAAATACCTAAATTTTTTTTCCAGATTTGTTCACGGTTTTAATCTAGTATACCTATACCATAGAAACATGTAAGTTTTCTCAATTCTTAATAATTAATAGGTTAGTTAATAGTTTTCATAATATTTAATCATGTTCAAGCAATTAAAAGTTAATAAAAGTTCTCGCTATCGTCGCCGCAAAAGAGCTGAAGTCCAAACTTCCTTATTATTTTCCACATCAAGTTCTGATGATGATTCAATGGAAGTTGGTTTATTATCAGGTTTTAAAAATCCTATATCTCCTCCATCACAAGTTACATCCATAGTTAATACCTCTCAAAAGACAAATTCTATTGATGAACCAGATCACCAAGAACCTAATAATACAGTTGAACAATTTAATGAATTTGAGTTGAGCTTAGATAGCTCATCGTCAGATTCTGAACAAACACCAAATCTAAGACTTATTATAGCAAATTGGGCTATTCGCCATGACATTACACACTTTGCATTAAATGATCTACTAAAAAGTTTATCAAAATTACCTGCATTTTCAGAGCTACCTAAAGATTCAAGAACTTTATTAAAAACTCCTACAACTACTATAATTAAAAATATAGGAGGTGGAATATATCATCATTTCGGGATTAAAGAAGAAATTGAAGAGTTAGTTGAAATTAATCAAAATATTCCAAGCGTTTTGACCTTATTAGTTGGCATTGATGGATTGCCTGTTTGTAAAAATCCATCAAGTGAATTATGGCCTATCCTAGGCCATTTCACTAATATTACTTGTAAAAGACAAAAAGTGTTTATCATTGGAGCCTATTATGGAAAAAGTAAGCCAACCGATTCAAATGAGTTTTTAGAAGATTTCGCGAATGAAATAAAAATGTTTGCTGAAGGTATGATAATCAAGGGAAAAAAGATAAAAGTTTCACTTCAAGCTGTTATTTGTGATGCTCCTGCAAAAGCATTTGTTTTTCATATAAGAGGCCACACGGGAAAACATTCATGCCCACGTTGTCATTCTGTAGGTAAATGGGCTCATAACAGGGTATTTTTTCCAGATCTTGATTCAAATTTAAGAACTCACGAAGAATTTGTATCTTATACTGATAATGAGTACCATGATGGACCTACCATAATGGCTGAAATTCCTAATTTCAATCTTGTTTTAGATATACCATTTGATTACATGCATTGCATATGCATTGGAATGATGAAAAAATTATTGTTGTTTTGGATAGGTTCACCAAAACATAATGAAACACTGCCATCAAATTTAATTAATGTTATTGATGAAAAATTTATAAATTTATCTAAATATATCCCAAACGAATTTCAAAGAAAACAAAATAGTCGAAGACATCCAATACGGGATGCCAATCGCTGGAAAGCAACTGAATTACGTCAGTGCTTACTTTATACTGGCATTATTGTTTTCAAAGATATACTTAGTAAAGATACATACAATAACTTTTTATCATTATCCATTGCTATACGCATTTTATTAAAAAAAAATATAACCAATGAACTCAATGATTATGCCAAGCAACTTTTAATATATTTTGTTACTTCATTTAAATGCATATATGGTGAAATCTTCATGTCTCACAATATACATTCTACTCTCCATTTAGCAGATGATGCAAAAAAATTTGGTTCATTAAATTACACTTCAGCATTTCCATATGAGAATTTTATGCAACCTCTCAAAAAAAAAATCAAAACTGGAATGAAACCCTTACAACAATTAACTCGACGGTATTCAGAAAGACGGGTATATTATAATTATGAAAAATCTAATCCCGAAGACTTGAAATCTTTTTGTGGTCCAATAAATACTCATTGTAAACAAAAAATCAGACCAATGGTGGATGATTCATGTTCACCTCAATATTCTGGATGGAGAACATTGGATGGTTTAGTATTAAAAATAGATGATGCCAATAATTGTATGAAAATGTTTAATGGAAATATAGTAGAAATTGAAAACATAGCTACAAAAAAATCAGATCAATCAATAATAGTTATTGGAAGGTGTTATGAAAAGTTTAATGACTTTTTACATAATCCTTGTTCATCATCAATGTTTGGTATACAAACAGTAAATCAATTAGGTCATCTCCAAGCATGGGATATTGGACAAGTAAAAGAAAAACTTGTTCGTTTACCAATAGATAACTATTCTTCATTAATTATACCATTTGTCCATGAAGTATAAATTAAGATATATACATACTACATAGGTATATAATATAATATAATATAATTTATAATATATGTATATATATATAATATCGCATTTATATAATATTAAATAGGTAATCAGTAATTAAATTTTTTTTAGGTCATGGTTAGTTGTCATCTTCTTGGATACTAATGAAATACAGCATGTTCCATGTAATTGGACTACATTAACCAATAAGAATAAAGGGACATGTTGGTTTCCATTTACTAAGAATGATAAAGAAGATAAATATTTTGGACCTACACGAGTAACTAAAATGATATTGCAATGTATGACACCAAGTGTACATGATGGTAGATACTATAGTATAGAAAAAGTAGCTGGACCATTTAGTAAGTATATTTTTTAGTGATGAATGTATTGTTTTACAATGATGTACTTTTTTTATCTGGCTGTAACTCTAAAACTAAAAACTTAGGAAGACCCTACACATGCCTTTGTTGTATCCGTCTTACACACTTTTAGGTAAGAACATTAGCTGTGCTTAAGCGTTGATGATTTTTCAATTTTTAATTTTCAAGCAAGAAATGGGTATGTGAAATATCAAAAATTAAAAATGCTCATATTTCGAGTGAAAATTAAAATATTGAATAAAAGCAAACGCTTAAGCACAGATAATGTTATTATCTAAAAATTGTATAATAGGTGAGTTCACTCTAATATCAAAACTAACAACACACTAATGAAACTAGTGAACAAAATGTTGCTATGTCATACGTGTGTAAGACGGAGACAAAAAATGCATCCTCTTAAGATAACTACTTGACATTTCCACCTAATGTTTATATTAGCATCATTTATACCTACATGGTATAACTCTCAAAGTATTTTGAACTATTTAGGGACAGTGGAAACATTCAATTTTTTAATGTTATTAATTTTAATAAAATATAAACTTAATATATTTTTTATTATTATATTAGATAATGAAATGCAAGCTCGACGTGTAGCGAAAGCATGGTCTGGAAATGAAGACAGTGAAATAGAGACTTTTGATAGCAACACCAGGAAGAGAATTTCGACTAAAGTATTTACTCAAGAAGTCCAACAAAAGAAAATTAAAAACACAAAAATAACGTCCTCAACAAGTTCTAACTTACCTAATAGTTTTGATTTAACATCGTTTCCAACTCCACCTGCATCGATTACTTCTGCATCTCAAGCTACATCTTCAAAGCAACCAAATACTTCTAATGCATCACAGATTTGCACAACTACAATTAGACCAAATACAATGGCAATTACTAATCATACATTGCCGCCTATGATGGGGTCTCCTCAACATGATGTGCCGACCGATCAATCTATACTTAATGTGGCATCTCCTAAATCCTTACCTGATATACTCCTATCTCCTCAGTTATCACCTAATATGCCGTCATCTCCTCAATTATTTCCTGATGTTTCACCTCGTCAATCATTAACTGATATTGAATATACTCAGTCGTCACAGGAAGTTGTAACTTCCAATTTTCAATACACAAAACCAATAGATTCTAGAATCTCACAAGGTGACCCCACTGGTAATATTTTATAAATATTTACTATCATAATCATGACAGTATGAATAATCGTATTTAATGATTTAGATGTTTTGTTTAATGGTAATAACACTGACAACAATGAGCAAGATCTATTAGAATTTTTATCAGCAGCTAAATCCAGTGACTACATTATAGAACCGTCGAATGACCAGAGTCTTATGATTGAAGTGGATTTAATTTCTAGAGGTAAACTTATTAATTAAATGTTTTGATTATGGTGTATGTTGAGTATATACTAGTCTATATTTCCATACCTATAAGTTACCTAACCACCTCATCAGTACCTCTAAATTTTTAGGTTCTTAAATGCTTAAAATATGATGCTTTTATATGCTCTAAAAAAACTTAAAATATTCTCTTAATATTCCTTAAACATATAAATTATCAGATGATATGATTTTTTTTTTTTTATTAAATATAACCCATAGACTTGTACAAGTTGTACACAAGTTACAATAAAAAATATGTATGCATAAATACCTAATTGCTGTACACTATTTATTTAGAAATTTAATAAAATGTGTAGTAACTTTTAAAACAATTTATTATAAAATTAATAGATAAGTGTTTAGTAAAATCAACTAATTACTAATTGATGTCAACTTAAAATACAATTTTTACTGTTGATCATTTATTTGGGAGATTATTTAAATTCATATGATTAATATATACATAAAAAAAAGTAATAAAAACAATAAATTACTGTTGTGCACCAGTTCTTTGGTAAATTATTTAAATTTGTTCTAAATAATTATAATATATTCTAAAATATGAAAAATAGGCCAAATATTCTCAATCTTCAAAATAAGGTCAGGTCCACATTTTTCATTCTCATTGATCTACATAAAGCTAATTTTGTATTAATACAAATATGTAAAAATGTGAAGATCCACTATTTAATTATTACCAACATTTTTCTCATACACATAGATACAAAATAGGTATTATTTTTTTGAATTAACTTGATCAAATTAATTATAATAATAGATTGTTGTTGCAAAAATGTTGATGCTATAAAACAATTAATAATAAAACAAGCAGAACAGGGCAAAAAAAGAGATCAGCAATTGATGAATCAAGTATTTACATTAAATGGATCTAATACACGAATATGTGCGGCTCTTCAGCAGATAGATAAAAAGCTGAATACTATTATGTCAGCTGACAGTCGCTTAAGAGCTTTAGCTATACCAATCCCAACAATACCATCACCATTTTTTGATTTAATTCCAGTGAAAAGTGAAGGTGATCTATTAACTGTTGAGAATCTTATCAATAGTAATGATATAAATGAAGTTGGAGAAAACAAGGAAGATTTAGTGAGTATAAATTGTATTGCTGATGTGATATTTTTATAATTAAATGATCACTGAATGTATATTTATGTATCATATGAAATATTATTATCCTGATTATAGCAAACTTTTTTTATTTCAGAAATCATATATTTATTTAAAAGTTGGTAGATTGCCAATTAGTGCAGCCATAAGAACTGCTATTGATTTATGTTTTGAGAAAAATATCTTGTATCATTATAGCTATCATGGAAAAACAAAAAAGAAGTTTTCAAACTTGGGCTTATATCAGATTATTTATGGTACCTACTTATATATATATATATATATTTATTTATAAATTCAATTATTTTCATTTTTGTATAGTATTTAAAGGTAATATAACTCTATTTGTAAATATCAATCAACAATACATTAAATATATTATACAGATATTAAATATTTCTTAACTATATTATCATGTATGCCTAATATATTTTATAAAGTGAGCTAAATAGTTATTTTTTTTGATTTTAGATGCTTTGTCTGGGTTAAGATCTACTATTGAGGACGAAAACACGTTTAAAAAAGTTGTTGATAACTATTTAAGGCATTCAAAACCAAAAGAATAAATCTTGATTAAGCTTACATGCAGTATTTTTTTGTTTATAATGTTTATATAATATTATACCTATACAAGTTTGTTTTTATTTACTTTAAATTATGTTATATTATTATGAACAAGTTTGTTTTTACTTTCGATAGAAATTACCATTTCAGAGCATTTTTTTTTTTTATTATCATACTTTGTAATTTTTTTTTTAAATATTTGAATAAAAATGTTTATAATAACTATAGTTATTTAAGTATTTTATTAATTATTTTTCTAATTTTTTACTTACCAAGTATACTTTTTATATCAGTAAATATCTTATGGTTTACATATTATGTATGTACTCACTGATCTCATACTAAAATTAAAACAATATGTATAATTTATGTATAAATAATATATCTGTTATAAAATATTCTAGATATATAGTTATTTATTTGTTTATTAATATAAACAAATATACAGGAGAAGTGTAGTAACAAATGTAGAAATAGATAGTATAATTAAATTAACATTAAGGTTAAGGCCTTAAGAATAAGACTCATATGACTATAGAATCTAGAACTGGCTCTTAAATATAGTTACGTCACATAAAATGGATGGCGAAATATTGGTCATGATATGCAGTGTACAGGAGTCGAATAATTGGGGAGTTGTTTAAGAAAATATAAAGGCAGATGTATGAAGTGGTGGTGGGAGGGACTGAAGAAAATTTGAGGTAGAAGACTTAGGGGAATCAGTTTTGCCTGTAAGGATACATTAAAGAAAATAGAGTTTATAATTATTATATAATATTATCTAATTATTAAAATTATAAAATCTTCATTAATAATATCTATGGGAATATAAATCCTCAATTTAAAGATGCTATTATTATTATAATATATAAGGGTTTGCACGGTTTTGTGATGTATATAGTACATGGACCGATCATAAGATAATATGTACTGTGACTGGGTTCCTTTCCAATGGCATAAGTGCATAACTATGAACCATTTTTTGAAGAGGGGTAAAATATTAAATACCTATCATTAAAATTTAAAAGAAAATAATAAAATAGGTAATCAATAAAAAAATATGCGTCTTAGGAGTGGGACCCCCTCCCCATAAATATGCCACTGTACCAGAACCGACCTGTGCACTGTGCTAGATCTTACCATTGCACAGTTAAATTATTTTAATTTGCACTGTGGCTGAACAAACCATTGCACGGAAGATGCACCGTTCAACTTTTTTAGTTTACACGGTGCCTGAACTGATCCATGCTCAGTTATATGTTTTACCTTAATTCGATGTGTGAACTATACTTGCACTCATAATGCACCGTGTTCTCCATGTTAATTTTCGGTATTCAAATAGCCTATAAACACCATGCACTGAAGGAAATATGCACGGTGCTCAGCACTTTAAGTGATTCTATAAGCTGAACTCTCCCTGAACCAAAAATGTTACTCGGGCACGATATACACCATCCTTTTTCCTTTAATTAAAGCCACTTTAGAGCATTGTTTTGTATAATACATAAGACATTATTAATATAACTCCTATTTAAATAATAACATTCACATTTATATGATATAACTGTAAAAAGTTTGTAAGTAGATGTCACTCTGCTACACAGTTGGTTACAAGTGGGTAACTGTAGTACCTATATGGTGTTAAACTTGAATTCAATTAGTAATTACTGCATACGAAAAACGATTCTGAGTTAAGACTGTCTGTAAGCCAATAATAATATTACTTAGTAATTCAGTTTATATTGTGATTTAAGTACTTTATTTTACTATTAAGCTATAATCATTATTCTTGGTAATTTATTATGTCATTTTGTGAAAAATTGAACATAAACAACCACAAAAAAAAACTGCTTATATGTTTTAAGATGTTTTGGTTACAAAATAAAATACTTACGTAGAACCTTGTTTTAAATTTTCAACCCTGAGCTATGAATGTTGAAAATATAAAAAAATGTTAACTATAAAAATATTTGTACATTTTGTCTAAACGCTTGTAACTATGTTATATAGTACACTTTATATCGAACCTCAAAAAATTAAAGGATTTTCTATAGTATATTTCAATGTGTATTAAAACGTAATTATATTCATAAGAATTATAGCCCATTAAAAATATAATACAACATCAAATATAATAATTATCATGTATTATGATATATTATAATTATGTACGATATCGGGGCTCTTCTTATGCAACGTGTACATCGGACTATTATTTCGAGATGAACACCAAAAATAATTTTCTCCGGACCATTTTGTACAAAAACTGAGTTCAACAACAATTTGTACTTGTCGAGTGCATCAACCCATGGACCTCGAGCTATTGAAAAATGTACATATATACATATTATGCAATCTCTGTAAACAATTCCCCAGCAATATGAATACCAAACTGCAGTTCACAAATGAACCCTAACATATTTTATATGTTCCGTATTAGGAAATAAAAAAATAAGTATTTATTTCAATTTATGTGCAGCAAAGAGACTCAAAAAAATAACATAAGTATCGAACATTTATATGTATCATATTATAAGATATAGGTTCGATTCTACTTGTATCTATTATACAACATGAACACCTGCAAGAATTGTGATTGCTAAATCATTTTTAACAGAAACGATGTTCAAAAGATTAAAAATGTGTATCGTCTTATTGTAATTACAGATATTTTACGGCATGGACAGCTAGCCCTCGTAGTAAATGCAACGTGTTACATTTTCACATAAAGGATATTCTATCTTATACAATAAGTACCCGGTACCCATTTGGCCATTTATAATATATATACGTATACTATATACACAAATGTTTTGGCCGTCCCTTAATCGGATACCTGGGGCAATGCCAGAAAAAATATATATTTAAGGATAGACGTACAACTGTGTACAATAATATCAATTGAAAACTTCGGGTTGTGACTATGTATAAAAGAGGTGCATTGTACAAAATCAACGTCGAACAAATTGATTGTGTCAGTATTTACGGGGATGAACTGTGTACAAAATAATCCCTTTTTTTCAATATAATGTAATATTTGCTGAAAAAACAATATTACATTCATAATGCATATCTACATATTTATATATGTAATATATAAAAACGTTATTGACGCCCGAAATATGATGAGAACGCCTTGTACCACTACTCCAGTTCTTCGACCTACTCTACACACCCACGCACACCTCATATCTGTTTATTTTTATATATTTGTATTGTTGTTTATTTTTCTTATAATAGTGTGAATTATATAATATTTAGGTAGATTAAGCGCACTGTCGTATGCCGCTGTGTCAGCTGCGTTGCTGAATACTTATTATATACTTACTATACTAGTATGCTATGTACTTACAACCTGTTCACAGTATCGGCGCAACTTATAATTGGCATTATTTTTGGTAGGTACCTGTATTTTAATATAGACACATTCTAATATTTAAGATTTAATCGTATATTCATACGAATCGACAGTAACAAAGTTAAATAGTTATCATATAAACCGACTATTATTTTTGACAGTCGAAAAAATGTTCCTCACAAAAAGTTCGAAGGCATAAATTGAATAAAAAAATTTGAGGAGAAATATAGATCGTTTAATACAAAAATTCATTAATTTTTTTCCGTCTTCGTTTTATTTGTTTTGAAATTTATATGATATATAAACACACACACACATTTTAGATACATATATTAACATCTTATTATATTATACAAGCCCACTTTTCTATAGCTTATCGTTATTCGGTGACCAATATTATCAAGATAGATCTTACTGCATAGGTACCCATAATTAAGAGTGGATGTTTAGGGTTTCTAATAAAAAATAATGATTTCATTTCCAATTATTTGAGGAAGACTATAATTAATTGCATATTATAGTAATTTAGTCATTATAGTCAAGGTTGATAAGTTGTCTACGATTTTTCTATATAATGAATCATCATCATCGAATATTTTATCCAACGCGAATGATAATTTTTCGTCATGCACTAATGCGTTATATTATAATAACTTGATAAATATGCAAACGTTAAAGTCTCCGTAGCATACTTAATGTATTATAATTATTTATATAATTTCGTATATTATACCTATCACAGTATACTTTTGGTAAAATGATCAATGGCCAGATTCAATGACATTCATACTATAATTCACATATTTTAACAAATAGATATTCACTCATAGTTTATTTTGCTATGGGATGATAAATAAATAAATACAAACAATTAAAAAAAATTGGATTAATGAAATTGAATTATATTCACAATTATATAAATGTATAATACATGGATGGTTGAATATATATATGTAATATATATTTATTAAATAACGAAACAATATTTTTCTTAATAAGATGAGTCTGTCGAATTCGTTACGTAGAGTATATTAAGCTGTTAAAAAAATGACTGTCAGGTTAATTTCTATAGAGTATAGAGTAAATAATACAAATATAAATAATTGTATTTGATAATGAGACATCATATTTACATATTCAGTTATCATCGTAGTATTATTTTGGGGAACTATTTTTTCCACCTGTTGAATTTTTTTTCTTGATTTCTTGTTTTTAAAGTATGTGTAAGGCTCGTTTTATACTTTGAATGCAATACGATACTATGGACTCAAATAAACTATTTCAATTAAAAAAAAACAGAAAAATACTGGTCGTAATTTACTATACTATGTGCTTACTACCAGCTGTTAACAGTGTAGGCACAATTTATAATCACCCTTATTTTTGGTAGGTACCTACTACCTATACACATTCTAATATTTTAGATTTTAGATTTGATCGTATACACATACGAATCGACAGTAAAAAAGTTAAATAGTCATCATATAAACTGACTTTTTGCCTGTCGAAAAAATGTTCCTCACAAAAAGTTCGGAGCATTGCTCGAAAGCATAAATTGACTAAAAAATTTGACGAGAAATATCGATCGTAAAATACAAAAATACATTTATTTTATTCAGTCATTTTATTTGTTTTGAAATTTTTATGATCGGTATTATTGACTGTTGAGTGCTGATAGGTAGTCTCTTTTTTCAATTTGTTCGAACAAAACCGTGAATAATAGTGAGTATCATAAAAATATGCGAGATAAACTTGCGAAATTCTCGGGTTAGGTTAAGCGCGTCATATGTTTCGACGTTTTTAGAAATAGTTTTTTATGTGAGACATCGGATAGTGAAAACCGGCTGTTGGTGATGTGTCAAATGCGCTTTTAAAATTAAAAATAATTTTTCTTAAACAAATCTGAATATTTTGTTTTTGATTATGTTATGTTGATTTGATTTTTAAATAAACCATCCTTTCAATTTTCATGAGGAATTTTTATTCAAAATGTCGATGTTTCACATCTATGATGGCTGATCATTATCGACGTAACACTGACGATTATTCACACAAATATTTGGAAAAACTGTAGTCACTCACCTGTAGTCCGACGAAAGGATAATATTAATTATTAATCGTAGTTAAGTATATTATTTCATTATTCTAATATGTATGATATATGTAGCCACGTCGGTATGTAAACAGAGTGGACTTTGTTGTGCGCCGTTCTCGCCATTCGACCGTACCATAAATCAGGTGACTTAACCAAACTGTTGTTTTTTGTTTTTAAAATAATTATAGCACTCAAATAATCATAATAAATTGTAAATTTTGATGAACGCGCATTTACAATAGACTTATGGCTACATAGAGTTCTACAATTTCATGAAATTAATATTTTTGAAATATATGCTTGTGTGTATGTGTTCAATATATGTTTTCGCTAGTCTTAGTAAGTCATCAATAATTTTTAAAATATGTACCGAGCAAATGAATAACATTCATAATATTTTAAATGGCAATAATATGATTCAGTTGCACTAATAAATCGTTAAATATCATTGTCCGGGATTTCAGTCCAAATGTAATAGGTAAAATAAATAACGTTATATTTTTATATTAAAAGAAGCTGGATTTTATAATTTAATAAATAATTTGTTTTTTTACATTTTGGATTTTTTTTATCGTGTATTTTAGGAAAGTTACACATTTTGTAAGATGAGGTGCATCATAGGACAATCATTTCTTGTTTTCCATCAGATAGTTATAAAAATAATATTGTTCACATTATTTATACAAATGCCGACCATAGCTTTCGTTCGGATGCAGCACTATCACACACCATACCATTAAATTTTGCACTTACATACTCAAGCATCAATTTCAACATTTATAAAATGTCAAAACAAGACATTTTTACATTCATACTACAACCATAGTGTAAAAACCAGGTGTAAAAAGAACAACGATGTTTATGAGAATAATATGATTTTAATAATAATAATTTTTTTATTTTATTAATACTATGATTTTGCTTTAAATAAAGATCTAAAATAAAATTGTATACAATCTGTTGGGAGGGATACAGGGAACGACAGAGATAATAAGCATTTCACAGCACTCATATTATGACCATTACTATCGATCATCGGGTCTGCTGTTGATGTGATATTCTTCTCTGATGATATTTCTTTATCTGATGCCGAGCGTCGACGTCTGTTTCTGAACTTAGATTTCTGGATCTGATTCATTTTCACAAGTTTCATCCGTCCGAGTATAAAATTTTTTACACTCATGGGGTTTGAGTCCTCACCGTTTACTATTGACGGTGAACCAGAACTAGTGAGCGACAAGATTGAACTGGATCCACCATCTCCACCTTTTATTTTATCAATGGCTTGTCGTCGATTCCTTTACATGTAAACAAATGAAATATATTTATTCACAAAATTACTGGAAACAGGTAAGCTTTTAATGTTTTTCAATATGACCACACCTCGTCAGACTATGTGTAGAGATTTAACCCAGCAATGCAACCTAGACGATTTATCAGTTTCGCATCGACTGTATACATATTATTATTTACTTAACTCTTGCATCATTTTTCCTAATATTCTATTAATCTTCAAATGCCCACTTCGACGCTTATCTACATATTTTTTTCCCGCAGCTGATCGTCATCATTTATATTATAACTCTTTCTAACCATTATTATTTTGTTTATTTAATTATAAAGTAATTTATACTTTTGCAAATAGTAACACTGTTAAAAACTAGTTGCATACAAAAAGTAAAATCAATATGATTCTAATCAAAACCTAAACAAATTTTTAGTTTTCCTGATAAAATCATCGATATGTTTGAAAACCTACCGTATTTAATTTTTGAATTCAACGCTTTTTTTTAACAATCATTATGCGATGGAAATTCCAGTAGAAAGCTAAATTTATTGTGTATCGAATGACACCAAAGCTTAATGTGGACGTGCAGCCTCCCGAATCTGCAGAATGTGCAATACAAAAATGTCTTTAATGTAAAGTGGGCAGTGACTGTGGGAGAAATTGCTAATTTCGATTCCCTAATATTGTGTATAAAAAATGATGTATTTACCTCAGACTTGCACCATGCTGGCCGGTAAGGGGCTTGGCGGTGTCAGTCTCGGTCGGCGATACAGTTTGCGGAGAGTCAACTGGATCAAGTCTAGGCCGTAACTGCAACATCGTCCACATGTCTAGGCCGTTGTATTCAGGAACGATCATGGTCTGGAATTTACTGCGGGACAGTGTTAATGACAATTTGTTTATGTGATCTGAAATAATGACGGTGAGGATAAATAAATACAAATAAAAAAGAACAAGTTTAAATTACAGAAAATATGTCTAGACATTTAGAAAATAGGTTCATAACATAATATTCTAAAAACAACGTGGATGTTAAATCCACGCATGTCCCCGGTTAAACAACATTTGTATTTTAGGGTCCATTGCGAATTTATATTTTACGGTTAGAGTACCGATTGAGCTTGTTTTCATATTTCCCTACCGGCTACCCTTAGATATGAAAATATTGTTGTTTAATCTATTCGCATCAACATCAACATACACAACCTACACATTAAAATGTTTGAAAATTAAAAACTTATTTATTGATCAATTGATTACTGGTTAAAGTGATTGATGGTTAAAATATATTTCCATATCAAATTTAATTGATTCATTTAAAATCAAAATATTTTTGTCTTTTAAAAGCAATAATCGAAACACAGACTATCGAGTATATTGCAATAAATAGTACAGAACAAGATAGAGATATTTCAAATAGAGCAAATTTAACAATAAATGAACAATCAATTCTATTATAGAAAAATACAAATTTGATGAAATTACTAGACAATAATTTTTAAAATCAGTGTGTTATTATTAATTTTATTATGTATCATGTGTACCAATATTCCCAAAAATAACAATTAAAATTCAATATTTTTTACCCAAAATTCCCAAAATTGTAAATATTTCTAAATTTTTTAATTTGTACAATATTTGTATTAATAAAAATGGAAAATTATATGTTGGTTGATTGAGGGTTTTAAAAACAACACGATGCAATATAATACCAATTTAGCAAAAACTCAAAATAAATATACATTATCTATTAAGTATTTTTTTTTTTTTGACAAATGTTCAAATTATATTATGAACATCATCATTTATCAAATATGTTAAAACATGGTTAAATTGAGGAATATATAGATACTCTTAAAACTATAAATTCATTGTATATGCATAATATGGATCATAAACTGTCAATATTTTTAATTAGATTTTACTTAGCAATAAATCTAATATGGCCTTTTTTTGCAAATTTTTCATGCAAATGCACCAACTGCCGAGCTCTATTTATTAGTTATTTAATATTATTGTATAATATAAGTGTAAGATAGTTATTTAATTTAACTTTGAAAAAGCCATCCAGTGTTGTAACGGTCAGTATAAGCATTTCATTAAATACACTGGAAATCGATTATAAGTTATAACATCATCTCCATCTCCTATTACGTCGGAAACTATAAAAGCGACTTCAATGTTTCAGTTCTGAGTATTGTTCTACTATTTTAATGTTAAAGTATACTGTTATATAGAATACGCGGTAACAACAAAAATTAGTTTAAGACTTCATAATGGCACAGTAATATAATAATTATTGTTTCTTGATTTTGGTAATTTATTAATTGATAGTATCATCACCAATCCGTAAGAATACCTACTTATGACCTCCTATTTGTTCGCTTTTTAAATACATTTTTGAAACTTCTGATTTACAATATGCGTCGATTAAGTGTTTAGTTTTTATTGTGAACTCTTGGTGGGACGATCATTTTTAGAAATTAAATTGATAAAAAACAGATTATAATATTTGATGACGTAAAGTCGACATCCAGCTGTTCGTCTTTTGTGTATTGAAAGTGACATACTCAGGTGATTACATCTGTGGCAATTTTTATTGCATTATAGTATTTATTTTTTAAATACAAGTAGCTGAAATACAGCCAAATAACCGGTAACAACCACAACTAAGGATGGTAGTTAATAATAAGCTAACTACATTCTTAAATCCCGACCGGGGTCTTAGTGCCTGGTAGTTATAAATAATTCATATTTTAAACGAATTAATACAAATTGTCAATTTCTTAGGTAATATTAAGTAGTAAATATTCAATTTTAACAATTTTAATATTAATATTGAACTAATTAAACGGTAACAAATATCAAAATATAACTTACTATAAAATACATGTTCGTTCAGTTCTCGTAATCAAATTAAAATATTTAAGTAACAAAAAACAATATTTGTACTATTACAATTTTCAAAATAAATAATAATGTATTAAGATAAGTTCTCGCTTACTAAATTAAAAAACAATTCCTAAGGATTTTCACAATTATGCACTGTAATAATTTATTTGACAACTTTTCCCAATACACATATAAAAACTTATAAGAACATAAAATAATTTTTTTGTCTTAAGAATAAATTAAGTTAAATTTATAAGTAATATAGTAATATTTCCACAAATATGATAAACTATGGATGTATATTTTTTATTGACGTTTATTCGAAACAGTAAAAAGTACTGTTAAAATCATAAATAAGAATCACTTAATGCTTAAAGGAAAATGTCAACTTCATTTAAAGTACAGTGGTAACTACTCACTGTAATTACAATGGGTAAAATAGTTTGTAAAATAATCTATTATTATAATAAATTTTTTAAACATGACTTATTATTTGAATAGTAATTATTTTTTGTTTCAAATAGTTTTGATATTGTATTAAGACAAAATAGGACTAAGAGTAAAATATATTTTCATGTTCAAATAATTTTTTATAAGTCCTACTACATCTAAAATAGTCGGTTAAAATTGTCAGATATTCATTATCAACGTGTCACATTTTTTAAAGTACTTATGTTTCAGTAATTTGTTTTTTTTCATTTATATTTACTCAACGTACCAGCACAGATAATAACTATTTTTAAGAAAAATAACTTTATAGTATTAATAATAATAATAAATATAATATTCATTACTATTTTAAAATACAAATACACAATTTGAAGAAATCCAATGAATAAATAAAAATATTTTATAACGTAAAAAATTGTTTCATTCATATATTAATATAAGCAAAACAAAAACGAAATTAAAAAATATTGCAGATACTCACCGTTATTCCATTCCGTATCGGAATCAACGTTGAATGCCTCTCCGGTGAAAGCGACGATTAAGGTGATCGAAATCAAGATTATTATCATCGAAGCCATGGTGATACACACTGGTGGTCAGAACTCGGAACAGTCGGAACTATGAATGTCGAAATTCTTCTCGTTCCCTTTTATAGGCTCGGTGGCGACAGAGTGGTTGAATATAATATGTATAAGGAGGGGCCACCAGGTGCGCACCTACCGGTCGGTCGATGAATGTGTTTGGCCTCTTGAGCACTCCCGCACGTCAGAAAACTGTATTTGGTGGTCACCCTTTAACGATCGTATTACCTACGATTCAATTCATATTACTTACCCCCTAAGTATTTAAATACATACAATATTTGAAAATATCCAAACCACACCAACTATTTTTCCATAACTATTTTTATCCATACACAACTTGTATGTTATGTTTAATTAATAGCTATTATTTCAAAGGGTAGGTTTAAAAATATGTATGGTTATAAATACTCATAAATTTCAAGAATTAAACTACCTACTGAATGAATGCATATTAATTATTCATTTGATTAAAATTAAAATTGATTAAGTTGTATTTAATTAATTTATAAGTTAGGTACTATGTATAATATTTGATAAAAGTTATAAATTGAGAACTCCATCAACTAGATACTTGGATATTGCAATAAACACTCTGAAAGTAAATTTAAGTATTCGTAAAATAGTATAAGTACTGATTTTAAGTTTGGGCACATCTTATCTAGAAAATCAGTATACTATTTTACGAATACTTAAATTTACTTTCAGAGTGTTTGTTACAACATCCAAGTATCTAGTTGGTGGAGTTCTCAATTTAAAACTTTAATCAAATATTTTCTTAAGCACGGATTTTATAAGCATATCTTACAGCAAGGCTGGGCAAGTTAATGATATTTTTTAACTCAGTTAAGTTAAGTTAAATTAAAATCAAAATCAAGTTAAAAGTTAAAAGTTAATTCAAAATGTTCTATCAATTAAACTAAGTTAAGAGTTAACCAAAATGTAATATTAACTTTTTAACTCAAGTTAAGTTAAAAAAAGTTTTTTTGTTTTCATATAGGAAAAATTAAAATATCCGTACCTAAAATTGTTCATGTTATTACACCAAAGAATTATTATTATTTTGTGTTCAAAAAGCTAACAGTACTGTACGGAAAATGTAGACTGATACCATATTGTACAAACTCGAAAATGGTCGCGTTAGTTTAACCTAACCGCGTCTTTATATTTTAGTCGAAGTCGAAGTATAGTCGAGTTCAATACTGAGTAGCGTATTTATTTTTATACTCACACAGTGATTACTGAATACTGAATACTTATTAGTAGGTAGTTATTACTAATACTCGATAATTAGCGGTAGGCCTGTATGGGTTGTTAGATTATCAATAAGACAAGAACACGAACCGCGATTAAAGATATTTTTCATTTTTTCATCGTGACACGGACTAATATCATATTATAATAAAACCTGGAAATGACAGTATTAGTAGTTGTAACAGATATGTAATAATATGTATCGATATCGAATATAGAAACATGGTTTTACCACCACTAGTCACTAGGCGTCCATGCGGGAATTCTAGATTTCGGTGAAATCGACGAAAACGTCGAACTAATAATAAATTATACAAAAATAAACGGGATATTACACTATTACCACATAACAGTCTAGTCCGTCTAGCGTTATCTTTTATATAGATATTAATTCTTTATAATAAGTATAATATAATAATAATAATGTATAAAAGTATAAAACAAATATAATATTACCAAAATAGTTTATAATAATTCATAAGAAAATCTGTAGCTATAAGTTATAACCACCAACTGGCGACGATGGCAAAATAACAGGCATTGATAATATTCGTAATTTCATAATATAGGTATTTAAATTTTACATGAATTAAAAAAATTGAAAACACATTATATAATAATTAAAATTAAAATTAACTTAACTTGTTTAAATGTAAAATTAACTCAAGTTAATTAAAAGTTAATTTAAATGCTCCTAAAGTTATTAATTAAGTTAATAAACATAAAAAAAATAACTTATTAAGTTAAAAAGTTAAATTAACTTAACTTTAACTTATTAACGCGTTAATGCCCAGCCTTGTCTTACAGTACATTGTTTTGTTTTTGATGCATAAACTCATTTATAATTTTAAGAAAACATTTCGTGGTTTATTAGTGCATAATATGAAACCGAGCCCATCAAACATATAATACCGACAACATCGAATGTAACATGTAACATGTATCATAATATATACGATATCGGGGCCCTTGTACAATGTGTACTTCGAATGGTTATTTCGAGATGAACACCAAAAATAATGTTTTTTCACAGAAACATTCAACGAAAAGTTGTACTTTCCAAATGTGTCGGTCTATGGACTTCAGCTACTAAAAAATCTATTTATATACATTTCTGGAAACAATTTCCCTGCAATGTGAATATCAAACGGCAGTTCACACGTGAACAAGAACATATTTAATATACTCCTAGTTAGGAAATAAAAAAAGACGTACTTAGATGAAAAATTAGTATCTTTTTCAATTTAAGTGCAGCAAAGTTATTCAGAAAATAACGAAAGTACCAAACATATACATGAATCATATTATATAATATCGGTTCGATTATACTTGCTGCCGTTATGCTACACGGAAACCTGCAAAAATTGTGTTTGCTAAATCGTATTTAACAGAAACGAATTTCAAAAGATTAAAAATGTGTACTGTCCTATAATTGTAGTGACAGATAATTTATCGCATGGACAGCTTGCTAATCCTCGCAGTTGATACAAACGTGTTACATTTTCATGTATGGGTAGTTTATCTTACATAATACCCATATGGCTATTTTTAATATATACTAGGTATATAATATATATATATAAGTAATATAAACATATGTTTTTTTCGTCTCTTAGTCGACCACTTATTACAATGACGGAACAAAATGTATTCTTGAGATCGACGTCCGACTGTGTTCAATGATATCAATTGAAAACTTCGGGGGGTGATTATATATTTATGAAATAAATTGTACAAAATAAACGATGATTTCGATGCAGATACAAAATGGTTTGTGTCTGTATTTATGTATTGTGTACAAACGAATCCCTATTTTTTCAATATAATATTATATGCTTCGAGAGAACAATATTATGTTCATAATGCATGCCTACCTGCATACATACATATAATATCATGTACCGTCTCTGTAAAACTGAGATACCCAGATAAAGCGCTGTATTTTATTTTTGTTCATTTTTTTCCCCAGACGAAAAAAAAGTTCTTTTAGATAATTTTAATTTTCTGAAACGATTCTGAATGTTTTTGTAAACGCTCTTACATTTTTGTACGGTAACCTGCTATGTAGGGTTGTATACGTCTGAGTACTATGAACCCTACCGAACACTACGATTCGTGCCTTATAAATGGTTTTTTTGTGTAGTATGTTAGTTTTTTTGAACTACCCGTGACTAAATAAACATGAATAGATAGACGGTCAAAGATTTAATTATAAGGTGACACACAGGCGGGACACGAGATGACGTGGGTTGATAATAATCATAATATACTACGTTATTAATGTTATAGATGGAATATCATTGAGTATTTGAAATATCGTTCGGTTTGAAACCTTTTGAACCGGTTCCAGCTTAATAATAATATTTTTTTCCCCGAAATGAAGGTTTCTTCGATGCGCTATAACATATACATTTAAGGATTATTGTTTGGTATAGACCTTTATAATATGTCAATCTCTTCACCCCCATTCTCGGTACATTTTTTTTGTATTATAATAGCATATAGGGAACACCTCCCTGCAGAATAAAATCTATACAATACATTATGTCTAGGGCGTGCAAACCCTCGGAATTTACCCATATATCGGACGAAATACACAATGTGAATGGATCGCCCACATCGTTTGTCGATCCACAACACTTAAGCCGACTAAAAATTAGCAGATGAACTATAACAAAACTGATTTACATCTAAAATACATCACCAATATAGTAAATATCATGTACTGGTATTAGTGTATTCTTTTGTGTTCTTTTATAAACCTTGTTGTGAACTTTTCAATGAATTTTTCTTTTTTCTGTACCAATTTTCTTGATCAACTGCAATTAACGTACAAACCACATTATACGGGTTCTCAGTTATCGTAACCTAATTAGATGGATTCAATACACAATTTTTCATTCGACTTTTATACTACACTAGATAAAGAACTCCTATATTATTTATATGATTATCGGTAAACCTTGGCAGCCATTTTGTCGAAAATGTTTTAGGAATAACATCGTTCTTATGATGGTTAAATAAAATAATTAATGTTAAATGATTAATATAAAATACTTTTTTTTTTGACAAGAGGTTTAAGGAAATAATACAATACCATACTAAATAATTAATAGTCGCCCTATACAATACCATATAATACCAACAAAGAAAAAGGCTTCAACTGATAGAGAGAGTTCGTTATCTGGTACTATATTGTATAAATCTGTGATTGTCGGAGCAGGAATGATATAGATATACATATAATATTATGTATTATGCAGAGAAATATTATTGTTTTGTATGTATGATGGTTGAATTTGATCATTACATAAGCCTGGTATACCCTTTTGGCCATTTAAAATATATACTATATAGGTATAGTATATATATAATATAAGTAACATATACAATGTGTTCGGCGCCTCTTATCGGTCACTTATGACTAGAGGTCGGATTTTTATGATTTTACATATTTGTTTCTAGTTTATGCAGTTAAATAGGAGTGAGAAATCTTTACGAATCATGAAACACAGAATTCACAAGAAAAAATGTATTTTGCATAAAAAAGCATATTTTAGAGGTTAGAGAATATTTAACACGTTAGAGAATATTTGGGAATATTTTTGTGATACCCGGCATATAATGAACATATTTCACGCATATCAGCATTTGATAAATACAATGTTCACTAAATTATTTATTTCCGGATTTTAATAAAAATTAATCTCCAGGTATTCCTTATCGATTGCGAAAGCACAACGGTTATTTCGTTAGCTGTCACGACTATACATCGAACAATATATAGTAATTAATTGTTATTGTAAAATTAATTTAATTAAATATTTTTAAAACCAAATTAATAAAAAATTAATTTAAACTGTTTTTTTTTTTTTTTATTCAAAAGAATATTTTGCATATTTAAGGACATAAAACATCATATATCTGGTATTTTAAAGGAATATTAAGAGAATATATTGCTTATTTTATGTGACATACAAACATCATATTTTAAGGATTTTAAAAGAATATAAATCCGACCTCTACTTATGACAATGACCAAATGAAAACTTCGGATGGTGGTTATATATTTATGAGATACATTGTACAAAATAGACTTTGATCTCGATGAAGATACAAAATGTTTTTTTTTTATTATTAGGTGGAACCCGCGGCGCCATTGGGCGTGGGGTGGTACGGTATCGAATTGGTTTGTTGGTTTGTATGGAGAGGAAAGGTAGGTTTTTTAACAAGTGTGTGACAAAATGGTTTGTGTCTATATTTTGGGTGTGTACTGAGTACAAAAGAATCATTATTTTTTCAATATAATATTATATGCTATGAGAAAATCATATTATATTCATAATACATACCTAAATATTTTATAAACTTGAAACTATGTACCACCTCTGTAAAACCGAGATACGCTGATAAAGAACTGTATTTTATTTTTGTTCATTTTTTCTCCGGAAGAGATGAGTTTATACTTAGCTCTTGGTATATAATATTCAAATATAACTAGGAAACGGACTTGAATGCAATCTTGTACAAATTACTTAAATCACAATTATAAAATCAAATATACTAAAATAAAAAATAATATTATAGGCTGACAGACCGTCTTAGATCAGAATCGTTTTTCGTATATTCAAATTTAACACCATCCATTTCAGTGACCCACTTGTAATTTACTGTACGTCCACTTACCCGCTTTTTAAATTTTAAAAATAAAATCGAAACTTTTATATTTTTACGAACTCAACACGAAATAATTTTTATTAACTGAAAAATAATTTGAAAATTCTCGAGATTTAGATGATTTTTCTCAACATATTTAGTACTTTGAACTAAAATTTATATTAAAAATAATCGTGAAAATGTATCTTTTATATTTTCGAACTTCCATTAAAGAAACTCATGAGAAACTTTGCATTACATTTTTAAGCTATTTACTACCTAAGAGAAAAATCTAGAATAATTTATAAAAAATTTACAACATTTGACAAATTTCTCACAGCTTGTTTATATGTTTTACACGTATATTTCAAAAGAAAACAGTTTAATCAAACATATAGATAATAATATATGAATATTATGAAATAATAATATGTATATAAAAATAATTTTTGGTGTGATAAATAAAATAAATCGTTAGATCGTCACACACATACAACAGTGAAATGTTAATTATTATAACAAATATTTATTTTTGTAGAACATATAATTATTATAATAAACTGTGAGAGTTCAAAAAACCTTTAAATAAATTGAACGATTAATATGAATATGATACCTACATTATAAAATAACAATGTAATGCTACTAAATGATATATCAACGATTCCCAGACACACCAAAGTACAACGGATGCCACACTATTTTCTGTAATAGTAAACAGAGTACCTATATGATATTATTTTAGTGTTATGATGTGATGGTAAAAAGACACATAAGAAAAACTGTTGTGAAGATGGTCTGATTCTCAACTTATATAATATACATATTATAGGCTTATAATTTATGAACATTTTAAAAATCCATTAAATGTTTTTAGTATGTTTAATGACAGCGAGGTCGTAAAAGAAAATTGAGAATCATGGTCTACATGACTAACCAAAAAATGAGAACTTATTATTGTCATAATTCCACAAACGAAAAATCATCTATTCTATAATAATTGTCACTAATAGTTAAGCATAGGATATTGATTTACTTAATATTAATAAACGGAATACAAGCAGAATAAATACCTTTACATGAAACAAAAAATAATTATAAGATAACTAACTAATAAGTGAAATATTAAACAAATTGTTAATGTGAACAAACGGATAATGTTTTTTTCAAGAATCAAAACGTATTTGTATGTAATATACTACATATTAGCTGTTAGCGATTTTCTGCAAAAATATTTTTCAAACAAGCACATACCTACCTACTATGCATTACAACATATACATTGCAGATTTCGTATTTTTTTTACATGAAACACAACGGTGTGTTTAGTATAGTAATAATATTCTTTTAAATATTCAACCTTCCAGTAGGTATATAGTCTGTCCACATTGCTGGCAATGAGTTAAATTTTAACGACTTATTGGTGGCGGCGATCGTGCATTGATCATTCGATAAGAGTGGCTTTCTTGGAAACTGTTTGAAATAAAAACATGTAGCTAGTAGATATTGTAGTGTAAGCTATACATGGTGGTTTTTAATCTGTTTAACATATAATTATGTATTATGCATAAAATAAAATTCTAATTTTTCATCATTTTCATTTAAAAAAAAATAAGATAATTCTAATTATAAATGTAATAAAACAACTATATTTTTAATAAACATTCGAATATCTAAGATAAGATGGTGTGATCATGTTTATAAAATCTCCCAGTATATAAATGCACA
Organism: Myzus persicae; assembly: GCF_001856785.1. Classification (NCBI taxonomy): domain Eukaryota; kingdom Metazoa; phylum Arthropoda; class Insecta; order Hemiptera; family Aphididae; genus Myzus; species Myzus persicae. Next base: position 41,126 of record NW_019104294.1, read on the forward strand.
AAATTTAATGTCTACCTTCGACTAGTTCGACTGTATAACCATGTATTATAAACATTGTATGTATATAGCCTCATGAAGGGTCGTGGAGTCTTTCTACCCGAATTTCTGTAGCGTATACCGCAGGTTGAGGTATATTCCAATGTCGACAGCAATTCATTACCCTTGTTTTTAAACAAAAAAAAATTAAAAACATGTACAATAATAAAAAAAAACCTAGACATTATACAAATATATATATATATATACAAATATAATAAGTTTAATGTACAATAAAATCAGTTGTTATTGGTTATCAGCATTGGCCATGCTCATTGTATAAACAAGTATTAGAAAAATTATGGTGTAAGAGACATAAATTAAATATTACACAAAAAAATATTATAGAATTGCAAACAGAAAAAATAATTCGTTTGGAAATTGTGAAAATTATCACATGTATCTTATACGAACTATTCTATTACCGAATCGAGTACAAAAAACATCAATTAGGTCGAACTGATTATCTAGTTGACTTGCAACAGAGCGGAGTTGAAGCGTAAACGCGTAAACTATCGTTTCAAACACGAAAAACTATCAGCTGAAAGATAATATTCTGAAGTTTTAGAAATTGTATTTATAAAAACAACATGTTACGAACTACCACAAGGTTTTTTCCTTGTTAGACAGTGTTATATTTTCATACTTGACCTCCTCACATAAAATGTGGTTGGTACAATACACAGACGATATCGCCCTTCACCACCCTCGGTTTGGAATTTCTTTTGTATACAATGAAATGGGTACCGGATATTATACGCATAATATAAATGTGTGTGTGTGTGTGTGTGTGTGTGTGTGTATTGCCGAGGGTTTGTTCAATACGCATTATAATGTATTCATAAGTATTATATTATATGACTGTGCTGTTTTGAGTGTCCTTGGTATAATATAATGTACGGAAAATATATATAATATACTAGCTACCCGACCTTCCTCCGGAAGAAATTATTTTTTTATAATTTAATTTAAAAACATAAGACTATTTTTTGGACACACAAATAATACAACGATTATAAAATAAAAAAATTTAAAAAAAGAAACAGACATCGTTATCGGTGAATTTATGAAAATAATTGATAATTAGTTAATTATTATTATTATTATAATGAGGGTTCAAAACCGGTTTCCTTCGTCTCCAAAATCAAGTTAGATTCTTTTATATATAGATTACTGTTCCTATATAATATAAATGTATGTACCTATATTGTACATATTACATAATATGTTAATAGTGAAGATCCGAAATTCGTCAAAACTAGTTTTCACAACAGTTTTTGATTAGTTAAAACTAAATAAGAAAAGTTTATGAGGAATGAGGACCAAACTTAAGTGACCAAGCTTTAAAGGTGAAAATATAAATAAATAAATTAATGATATATAAGTGGCCTAGATTTGCATATACCTGCCCATTTAATTTGCGACGATGCGCAGCATAAAACAATAGTAATACATTCTATGTTGTTATATTATTATTCTGCATGCATTTTGTGAATTTGTAATATATTTATCATATATCATTTTATTTACAGCCAAAACAGGTGGGCAGGTGTGTTAGGGCAGTGCATGAGTGGGCGTGAGCGTGTGTGTGCACTTGCGCGTGTGTTTGCGTTCAGTGTATTTTCACTATATAATTTTAGTAAAGTATCAATAATTACCATACCTAATAATAACTTATCAATGGACAACATAAAATTGATTTTTTTAAATGCTAACTGTAGGTGACAAAATAACGGATGATTACCCTCCAACATAATATTAAAATTATTATATTTGTTATATTGTACTAAAAAAGGAGAGCCGTAAAGAAAAAGTATGTTTTATATTAAAATGTGTACAAATACGGTATTGAACTACAGTTTGGAGTCGAATACACATTTCATAATTCTGTTCATATGTACGAGTATATATGCATAGAATTGAATGTTGTCCGAACGCATATTATAATAATATCGTATATATAATTGTTATTGTATAAAATGACAGGGGTCTGCTTGGCAGAAACTTCGTTTTTTCATTGATTTTATAATATACAGATAAGCCATTCTATTGTTTATTGTGGCAGCGGCTAATTGCATTCAGCCGTTAGACGTCGCTGTGTTCGACTGCATTCAAGAGGGGTAAACATAGGATGGGTGCTGTTTTGCTATACGCGTACTACGATAGGCGATAACGTACTGCGATTCTATTTTTAGTATTTGTTTTGATCGATGATATATTTTTCTCTGACGACAAACACAACAGTGTTTTGGATAATTGAATCAATTGAGTGCTAGTCGCGTTACGTGATAAATAATAATGTACCAAATTTGTAAAATATAATATTATCATTGATTTTATGGAATATAAAAAATATTCATTTTACTGTACTTCATTTAATAAAACTGTTTCCACATCCACAGTTACATACACGGCAACTTCGGTATATTTATCTTAAAATATTTAATTAATTTTATAATTTATAATGTCTGGTAATATCTGTCAATATGTAAATTGCAACAAATCAAAAAAAAACTTTCCATCATTGAAAATGTTTCGATTTCCGAGAGATGAAACTAGATTAGACGCGTGGACCATTAATGCAGGTCAGAACATTTTTAATTTATGTTAGTTATTATAGGTAGATAGTTATAAGTACTGAAATTTGTTTAATTTTTTGTTGACATTTATGATATTTATAGTATTAGGACACGGATCCTAATGAATTTGCATTTACAATTGTATTAGTATTTTAAATCGACGTAATAGACGTATTAATTTATTGTTTTAGGGAATTTAAAATTATTATCTCTTGATAAATCAAAACTGTACACTAAATATTTATGCCAAGAACATTTTTCACCTGACTGTTTTATGAGTAAAGAAATGTCGAAGTTGAAGCACACTGCTATTCCTTATAAATTTAACGATACAGATCAACCATCAACATCTAGTGGTAATGTTACTTTAAAATTATCATAATTGCTTATAAACAGGGCTCGGAAGTTGTAATATTCGCATGGTTTTTTTTTTTTGGGGGGGGGGGGGCTAGAAGACTTATTGTGATTTTTCAAATCCTTTTCAGTTGACATACATTGTTCCGTTTTTAAACTTGCATATATTTTAGTACTTTATAAAAGCATCATGTTTCGAGCCCTGTCTATGTAAATCGTTATGAATTTACGGTTCTGAGCAAAGACGAGATAGATATTTCTAAAATATCCTAAACCGACAAACCGTCTCCGCTCAGAATATTGTTACTAAACTCTTGGACTATATTATTACGGCCATTACAATTATTTATTTAAAATGTTATTAATTTTAGGAATTTCTGAAAATGAAAAATTGTTGCCACTAAGTCCTAATTATAATGTATTAAATCCTAAAAAATGTTATGAGCACCATGCGACGTCTGATGTAAAGGAATTAATATTTTCAAGTCCTATTATGACCACACCCAAAAGACGAATACAAGATATAATAGATATGCCCAGTCCTAATTTAAAAATAAATTCTTGTGATGACGATACACCTAAGAAAAAAAAATTAAAAGCACAATTGCAAAGTCAATCGAACAAAATGAAAAATAAAAGATCGCGTATAAGTAAATTAAAAAAAAGTTTACAAATGTTTAAGGTCCGTAATGACGTTAGTAAGGTTATTGATACGTTTCCTTTCCCTTCAATTAACTCAAAAGCACTGGTAACAATGCAAATAAGGAAAAACCGCCGACCATGGTCACCTCAGGAAAAACAATTATCTTTATCCTTATTTTACAAATCTCCAGCTGCGTATAATTTTTTGAAATTGCAAAACGTCAACTTACCAGGCACGTCAACCATTCGCAGATGGATTGGTGAATCTAAATTTTTACCTGGTTTCAGTAGCGTATTTTTAAATCATCTAAAAAAAAAATTTGAGTATAAGACCGATAAAGAAAAAAAATGTACAGTTTGCTTTGATGAAATTTCTATAAAAGAGTGCCTAGAGTTTTCCAAACATTACGATTTTATTGAAGGGTTTGAAGATTTTGGACATCTTGGCAGATCAAGTAATGTAGCAAATACATCATTAGTGTTCATGGCTAGGGGTATATTTTCACCTTGGAAAATACCAATAGCATACTATTTAGTTCGCTCAGCTGTCAAACATGGCATGCTTAAGGACTTAATTGTATATGTACTTCGGACATTATTAGAAGCTGGTTTACATCCTAAAATTATAGTTTGTGACCAAGGCACTAATAATCAAAGTGCACTTAAGGCATTAAACGTTACCGAGCATAATCCATATTTTTTTATAAACGATAAAAAAATATATGCTATATTTGATGTTCCGCATCTTTTAAAAAGTATAAGGAATAATTTAATTGGGTCCATATTTAAAAGAGGAAAAAAAAACATTTGTTACTCAGATATTAAGGAAACATACTACATTGACAAAAATAACAAAAAAAGCAGAGCATTATTAAAAATAACCGATACGCACATAAATCCAAATTCATTTCAAAAAATGAGGGTAAAATTTGCTGTTCAAGTACTAAGCCACACTATGGCTTCAACAATTCGTACTTGTGTCTCTACAAACGAATTAACTAGTGAAACAGCTTCAGATACAGCAGACTTTGTAGATTTTATGAACAGGCTTTTTGATTGTTTGAATAGCAGATCTTTATATAGTAAAAATATTTATAACTGTGCTTTGTCCGATACAAATTGTGTAAAACAATTTTTGATAAATGCGTCCTCGTATTTTGTTGACATGTACAAGTTGTCTAAAAAAGAAAAAATCACTCGACCTCCGTGTTTTAATGGGTTTACTCAAACCATAAATGGTGTGCTACAGTTTTTTGAAGATGAAAAAAAACATAACATTAGCTTCTTATTCACAAATCGCTTGAATCAAGATGTACTTGAAAATTTGTTTTCAATTTTTCGACAGAAGGGGGGTTACAATAGAAATCCTACGTCAAGAGTTATAAGAACATCGTTTAGAAGCACAGCGATTTATTCGTTGGTTTGTACTTCAAAGGGTACAAATTGTGAACAGAATTTAGACACAGAAGTAGATTATACAATACACATAAATAACCAACAATCTAGCATTACATGTTCAGATAACAACATAGACTTAAGTGACACAGAATCTTTATCGTCGTCGTCATCTAATGATTCACATAATAATTTAAATAAAGATAAAGAAAATGTAGAAGTAACACTGGAGGACTGCACTGTTGTTTATTTTGCTGGGTATTTAGCACATATTTGCTTAAACAATTTTAATTGTAATAGTTGTAAATTACAGTTAATAACTGACACCGATATTAATAATAAAGATCAATTATTTATAATTAATAAAAATTTTGAAAATATTAAAACAAATGGTCTTAAATCTCAATCAAAAAAACTTGTGGAACTTGTTATTTGTGCGATTGATATATTTGAAGATAAATTTGGCAAAGTTCAACATAAAAAAAATATTAAAAAAATATTTATGACATGGTTTAAACGTCGTAACTTAATAAAACATTGGCTCCATGAAAATAAAGAATGCGCAGACCACAAACTCTTCATTTTAGACAAATTATTGACTTGTAAAATATTTAAGAAATGCAAAGATCATTCAATAACAACAAGACAGTCGAAATTAACTAAGTTAAAAATTTTATCTCATGTATAGTATTATTAATGAAATAAATTATTTAATATTATTATATTAATATCTATATATGATTATTTTTATACTTGTCGTATTGGTTTGGTTTAAAACATTTCATAGTATATTTTATAGTACAGTAATAATTTAATAATTAATATTATAGTAATTGGTGATTTAAATAATATATTTATTATTTATTATTTCATTTCAATATTATATCAAACGGAAAAAGCCTATCCAAACCGGTTTTATAATAATCTAATCTAAGAAAGCCAACACCGTCGGCCGCCGCGCGTCGTGAATAATAATATTATTTTATCGACTATAAATAACGCTATGCGATCTATCGGATTTTTGCTTTACTATTATTCATGTTTCTAAATCAACAGCCGTATGGCTTATCTGTATATTATAAAATCAATGGTTTTTTAAAATTCGTCATATATGTGTGTGCATGATTGTCTTTGTGAGGTCACAAGTGTAAGTGGAACAGTTTAATATTATTGTCACGAGTGGCATAACTGGATAAAAATCTAAGGGTGTGGGCAAAATAATTTGTTCACCAGAGTTAAAACCCTGATTTACCCCTCTTCAATGGTTCTGTCTTATAACTCGTTTTATGGTTTACAAAAAAATTATAGGTAGCAAGTACCTACTGGTTACTGGCTACCTTCCCATATTCTTAAACCGTATTATAAGAACATAGGTACTTAAAGAGTTCATTAAGAAAAATGTGATTAAGAAAAGTTCAAAAAAGGTGGGTATAATATACAGATAATATCGCCATTCATCCCCTCGGTTTTGAATTCTTTTGTACATTTTTATATTTAAGTCTGGGAGTATAAAATGTTATGTAAAAAAAAAATTGTAACTATGTATTTTTATTATTTTTTAACTGATATTGCAACAGTATATTAGAAGTCTTGTATCAAATTTTGAAGCTTTTTTTACCCAACGAATATTAATAAATATATAATAATATATAAATTTACTGTCATTTTTAAAAAAAAAACTAAAAAGATTGAAAATTTCAAATGTCTATAAATAACTTGAAAAGATTTCAAAATTTTTGAAAATTTTATCATGTATAGAAAATGACTGTATAAACATTCTGTGAAAATTTCATATTTCTACGGTAATTAGTTTTAGATGCATCAACTAGATTCACTTTCGAACCGGAAAAACTACTTACTGAAGTTAAAAATCGATGCATTATTTCGATAAGTTCTCGTCTACACAGACATAAAAAAAAAACACACAACATAGTAAAATCAATAAATTCTTCGCTCCGCTCATAATCAAAACTATTAAACGAGTGAAAAAAATTAATTTAAAAATAATATTTATGATATTGTACACATATGGATGTATTTTTATGTAGATACTTATTAGTAATTTCAAATATGAATTGTAAAATTAATAGACAATATTATATGTATTTTAAATTTTAAGTTTAATTTTCTGTAAAATTTCTGTGGAAAACTCTTTCTTATAAAATAATATGATTAATATTAAATCAAGATTAATTATGAATATTTAGGAATAATTAAAAAACAACATAATTATTTTTTTTAATAGATATTTATCAACTGGTACATGTTTCAAAGCTCTGCAATTCGACTTTCATATTGGGAAAAGTACAATTGCAGAAATTGTTAGAGAGACTTGTACAATTATTTGGACAATTTTGCAGCCTGTAGAAATACCTCAACCCACTACAAATCAATGGCTTGAAATAGCAGATACATTCTATTCAAAGACAAATTTTCCAAACTTGGGAGCCATCGACGGTAAGCACATCAGGTGCAGAAATCCTCGAAATTCAGGATCATATTATTTTAACTATGAAAAAAATATTTTTCGATAATTTTAATGGCTATGGTTAGTGCTAACTTGACTTTCGTGGTAATTGATGGCGGAGTTTATGGAAGAGAATCGGATTCAAACGTATTCAAAGAATGTCCATTTGGCAAAAAACTATATTCTGGTCAGCTTAATATACCAGAACCTGCATACTTGCCTAATACCCCAAACGTCGTACAATCATATGTATTTGTAGCAGACGAGGCATTTGCACTTCATAACAATTTACTAAGGCAATACCCAGGACGAGGCCTTACTGACGAACGTCGAGTTTTTAACTACAGACTCTCTAGTCCTCTAGAGCTAGACGAACTGTGGAATGCGCGTTTGGAGTGCTGTCAAACAAATGGAGGGTGTTGCATACCCCTTTGCTAGTAGAACCAAATTTTGCAAATGAAGTTATCAAAGGATACTTTATATTACACAATTTTGTGCGTCAAAGGGATGGTATTAATTTCGACGATATGGCAACGAGTCAATTAGTCGATGACTTGAATGTTCGGGGAACAGCACCACGTACACAAGGATTACAGGTCAGAGACTACTTTTCCGAATATTTTATGGGTCCAGACACAGTACCATTTCAGTACACATGTATTTAATATTTAATATTTGACATTATACAGATTTTACTTATTTTATGAAGAAGCAGATTACACATAATTATTTATAATTTATTATTATTTTATTTAAGTTATATCCAGAAGATTATCTAAAATGTATTTTTTTTACATATCTTTGTTTTTTTTTATAGTTTTTTTTTTAGTTTTTGATATTGTACAGGTTATTACAATATTCAATTTGTGAAATATATTTAATTTTATTATATTTTAAAATACAAATAATTATTTTCAGTCCTTAATAATTATATAGCGTAATAAATAACCTACTGATAACTATTACCTCTTTCATCCTTTTCTATAGCTGAAAGCTCATTCCAGTCACTATACATCGTTTCACAGACCGAAGTCCAAGCCAAATATATAAATTAAGTCTAAATTATAAACTGTCATAAATCTGAATTTGAGATTTTAATATTTTAATTGTTTATTTATGTTTACTTTTATTCTGCTTAATGAATACATTTACATTTACATTTGCATTTGTCGTCACCATAACACTACATAACTTATTAAACTTATTATTATTATTACTATGTCCCCATTATTTTTATTTGCACGAAAAAAACGATATGTATAGTTTTGATAAATTATTGATTACACACTTATATTATTTGTGTACACTTGTATCATGTCGTCCATTATGCGAATTCGGTATTAAATATTGTTGTAAGCACTGTAAATTGGTGTCAAAATAAATAATTTTAATTTTAAAATAATTAATTTAAATAATTTCGTTGTCGTCATATTCATGATTTGTATTGGTCTATACTAGGTCAATGTCTGTAAGTTTCAATAGATTTAAGTTTGAATGAAGCTATGTGGTGAAAAAGAAAACAATTAACTTTATGGTAGGTGACATTTCAACTTTATTTTTCTATCGTTAGCACTAGCAAACTTATTTAAAAGTTCGTCACTGTTAATCTCATTTGAAATGTCTCTCTCAATATGAATTATTGATAAATTTGTAAATCTTTCTTTAATCATAGTTGGCTTTAACAATGTTTGGACTCGCCTCATAGAATAAAATTACTTTTCACCAGTTTCACTACTTATTGGCAAAGTAAAAGCAACACCCAGGAATTTGTATACATTTGGAAAAGTAGCATCATTTATTATTATACTCGTATTATATTTATTTATTTTTTCAAGAGACAAAATTCAATTTGACATGTATTATTTTAAATCAATAAAGGATTTTTTTTGGGGGGGGGGATCTTAGTTCGGGGTGCTAAGCCCCCCTCTAGTTGCTAGTTTCATTCAACAAAAAAAGTCAATGAAATTTCCAATTGTATTTATTATGCTACTTTGAAGTTTAAATTTTCGACGTTAAATATTGATAATTCATAATCCTCATACATTTTTGAAGCTAATAGTATTTGAAAATATAAAAATATACAAGGCCAAGCTTTTTTGGCCATAAGCATTTAGTGTTCAAATGTTGACAACATTTGATAACTATTTTATAGTTGACATAGCAGGTATAAATTATTTTATAAAATGTTCAATTTATAGCTTAGGTTCGAAAATTTAAAACAATCATAAGTAGTTCCTTTGGTATTCGAAAAATCTAAGCCAATATATGAACATGGTTTTTATATAGATATTTTAAATTCAAATTAGGGCGAAATTAGATACTAATTATGTGATTTTTGTTAAAAATATTTGGAACACTTGAGTTTTTTAAAGTAAATTATTAGATTTCATACACACTAGTGTAGTCAATTTGGTAAGATAAATTAAATATTGGAAATTAGGTATTTTTCTTATAAATTTAAAATTTAGCCAAAATTATTTTCTTAAACTTATGGACAAAATAATATGATCAAAAATGAAAAATATTAATGTTTTTTCTTCATCTCTAAGGGCCTTATCCACAGAATGGCATTTTAAAATAAAGTGTTTTGGCAAAAATTAATTCAACCATACTGTACTACTAATAACAAATTTTTCATAAAATTGTTATATCAGTGGCATTGACAGGATTTTGAAATGGGTTGGAGGGGGGGAGGGGCTAAGTTCAAAATTTTGAATTACCAAAAAAATGTATTGACAGAATATTTTTCAGAATAAAAAATTAATTAAAATTAAAATTTTAAATGTCTTTATATCGCTTAAAATGAGTGAAAATATTTTGAAGTATTGTTATTGAATAGACAGTTATAAAATAAACATTTAGTGAATATTTCACGTATCCAATGTTAATTATTATTAATATTCAAGTACACGAAAAAATCAAATCGATTTTTTCAAAAACTGGTTTTATATAAAAACATAAATATATAATATATGCATACAGTAGAACCTCAGTGTTTTATCTTATGATTGATTTATTCTTACATCAAAAAATATTGTTTCCTACTTAAAATTGTTGCTCCAAATGTATTTGAATCATTTGTGAGGACACTTTCGGAACAGGTACCAAGCAGGTACAATGTAGTACTTACCTTCTCTTCCAGTAGATGCTCACTATCGTAATAAGTGGTTTAAGTATAAAGCGACCTAAGAGGAATTGAATGCATAATGCATATCCTGCGGGTTATTTTTACCAAAACTATTTGTTTGTGCAGTACTCGTTATTGTGGTCGCCAAAAGGAGAATTAAGTAAGTATTCAAATACTTAATATTTACCTTCCGTTTGACGGGTTGTAAAAATTGAAATATATCTGTAATACAAGGTATAAGAAAACAGTTTTCAGGCCAATATGTCCTTAGTATATTATTCATTTTCATTTACCTTACGTTAGAGTTCACATTTGTTCGCCTTTTTATAATTAGTTTTGAGTTCACACACACAAACACACTTACAAATACATACACACGTACACTGTGTTATGAATTGTGTTTAGTTTTAAGGCATTCCCATACGTTCCATTTTATAGAATTGTACATAGACATAAAATGTTTTTAATTTAATTTGATAATAACTCGATAACTTCAAATACTTAGCGTAAATATTTCTTTATTAAGTTTTAACATTTTATAAATACAATGATTGAAAATTATAATGATAATGAAAAGCAAAGTACCACTGATCACTTATTTTAAATTAAATTAAATTAAATACACGATTGTTTGTTTTTTAAAAGTTAATGATGTAAAAATTAGAATCAGGGCGTAATTTTTTTATGTAAAAATATAAAACTTATCAGCCTGTTCACCAAAAAAATCTGGAGCCAGAGAAGTTTTTGGTATCCGATGTCGAGCGAGTGCGTCTCGGATTGATTTTGGATTCATCCATCGGCAGCAACCAGTTGACTATATGTCTATATCTGTCAGTTCCTTGGACAACATCTGTGGCAAGCCATTGCACGATTTGTCACTGCTAACTGCCATTAAGTACTTTGTAGAGTTGACCATCTTGTACATCTTGAGTATGCGGAAATAAGATATATAAACAAAAATTAATCGACCTAAACTTATAAGGTATTTTAGGAAGCATTTGCAGGGGTTAAAAAGGCTAATTCTGTCGTTAACTCGAAACTACATCAAACTGTCATTCTAAAGTTTTAAGTACTCAATTAGATGATCATTTTTATAATTTATTATCATACCCATACGAATTGTTTTAAGTGTCTAATAGCATACAATAGAATACTATAAATATAATAAAAGAAATTTAAGATATGTACCATATAATTATACAAAGATAAGTAGGTATTTTATTGGTTATTTTAAAATTTAAAATACAAAATTATTAATTTCATCAATTATTTGTAAATATATATAATTTTTTTCCAACAATTTAATATGTCTATAAATATATTAATAAGGCTAATAGAAAATCACATTTTCATTAAACTCGATGAAGCTATATTATATTCTGTATCAAATGAGCAATGAACCTCGGGGAACTACTTATATTGTCAGGGTCGGTCGCAACGCCATATAAATTATGTAATATATTGTACGACACATATGTTTATACCTATGTCATATTAGGGTCATATCATATAAAAAAGTTAACCTTATTAAACTACTTTGCGCAGAAGTTTACAGACTAAATTCATTATAATAAGATGGAATTGAAAAAAAATGGAATGATTTATTTTAAGTTAATTTAATAATGAGTTCAAATGTGTTTTCAGATGCTCTGGTTAGTAAACTCAATACTATTAAAGGCACAATATACTTACGGCACATCTGATCTCTTGTTCGCCCATCAATTTGGTGACTCGACCGTATAGCATGACGTTCAAATTTTCATCACTGGAATCTACTGAAAATGAGGGCGGTGGTGACAGACAAGGAAACACCAAATTTTCCATACCTGTATCATCGCCTAACAACGGAATAATAATACAAGAGCTCGGTGAATGTGGTATTGTGCAATATCCTTAAATCATGTTATGCATTATTATTTAGTATAGTAGATACCGTGATGAGTATCTATGACGCACTATCCCTCTTTGAATAATCATCAGACAATTATTTATCAACTAATATTTAGATTCGACATTAATATTATGACTAGTTTTCTGCTGGTACGAAGTAGGTAGTATGGTGGCTGAAGGTAGGATTGTAATAAGGGGTAGCTGAGATATAGGGGTAAATTGTTGTGGGTATATTAATGTTTAACGTTTTGTGTTATATTATACTACTTTTCATCAAATGAATATCAATTTCATTAAAATACTGAATTAATGTGTTCAGTAGTATCATTCTTCTTTATTTATAAGGAAGTTGTTACAGAAATTATATATGCATTACATTTATAATTGCATATAGTTCTATTTGAAATTATGAGAGCAGCGATAAATATATTGACTTTGCAGTGATGTGTGTGTGTGCTTTTTAAATTTTTAAAGCCTAATCGGCTTTTGTAAAAAGTTTATTTTGGTTTTTAATGTAATTCTAAATACCTGTGGATATAGATATATGAAATTGTAATTGAATGTTAAATATAAAGGCACCATAACCATTTCCAAATGTTTGAATTATTAATAGACATTTGAAATTTTTTTATTCCAATAATGGAATGACTTACATTCTTGAAAATACTAGGTTTTTCGTAGCTAGTTACATAGCAATTGAGAAATATTAAAAATTGATAGGCACGATTTTCTTTGTAAGTATTAAAAAATTAAAAGTTCAAATCTGGTCAAAATGTATTAAAACCTTAAACATTTTCAAATTATTTTGTGTTTAAAATTATGAAACGTTCAGTTAGTATAGCTAAGAATTGAAAATGTTAATATAAATTTAAATATAAATAGTTCAAACTGTAACCAAAAAGTCAAAAAATAAATATAAACACAGTTAATTTTAATAGGAATTTTAAGTTCAAATATAGACAAAATTACATGTTAATACCTAGGATATCGATTTTAATTTTTGTTATAATTTAAAAATATTATTCACGGGTACTTGAGACTTTTGGAGTACATTATTATATATTTAATTTATTTAAACGAATTTAATCTATTGTAGTACTATTGTACATATAAATCTTAATAGTAAAATGAATTAATTTAGTCCCAATAATATCATAAAATATAATTAGTAATATTATAGTCTGACAAACCGTCTTCACTTAGAATCGTTTTTCGAATTCAATGGTTTTATTTTAGGGGCCTCGAATTTGAACCTGAATTTAGATTCATCCTATCACGTGTTTTTTTTTTAAGTGTACTCAAATTTAAAATTAAAAGGTGATTTTAATTCGAGTGTAATTAATTAGTAAATCACTGATATTTACTTCAAGTGTGCTTAAAACATAATATTTACTAAGCTCTTTAAATTTTAATAAAATATTTGAAAAAGATATGTCAATAATTTCCATGAAAAACTAAAAACTAAAAATATTTATAACTAATATTCTAAAAATAAATGTTTCATAAGCAATACTATCGTAAAATTACGAGACAGCCTAATTCAGGGGCGTGCCGGGGGGGGGGGGGGTTTAATATCGTAATATTTTATTTATTGTCACTATTGTTTATACGAGCAAATTAAACATGTGAAAAAATTGGGCTTTTTGTCCAAAATAAATAAATAAAGTTCAAAAACACATTTTTATCGATTTTTATGCTATATGTAATTTTTGTAACGAAATTTAAGAGATTGTAATTTCAGTCTTAAAATTGATTTTTTTTTCAATTATTTTTAAATCTAATTGGTTATATAAACTGTGAATAAAAAAAACCCAACAATATAATATTATTAATGTGCATGTACTACATGTAATATAGACGTTATAGGACTGTTGTTAATTTGGAATAGCTTTTTTATAGTCACAGGAGCAGTGCAATATCTTGAACAACACTAATATCACAATTTATTACACATACCTCACGCACAGGAACGTAGCGCACCGTTATTCGAACGGTCGAACTTCAATGTGAACGATTTTAATAAGTGAATTTCATCATGAGGTTTGAAGTTGAAGGAGGAACAACTTTTAACCGTTGACAAATCCAAACCATTGAAGATAACATGAACATCTACTGCTTTCATTGTGGGGCATCTGCCATAGTTGCCTGGAAAGACTGTAACACATAATACATCGAGTCAAATATTAAAGGTTTAGTGTTTATAATAGTTATAAGCAGCGATCTAATAATAATAATGATATAATTGGGTATGAAATTAATACAAAAATATATAAAGCGTAAATAGCAAAACAATAATAACAATAATGTGTGGATTTAAATTTAAAATAAAAATAACATTTAACAGAAATCCAAAAAATTGAAAATGACTACATGAAAGATAATAACTAACACAGAGTGAAATAAGAACATTTCTGTCGATACTTACGAATGTTAAAATTCTCATCAAACAGCCCGATGCTGGCTGCGACACTGGGAATAGTGAAAATAGCGATAATCGTCAAATCACTACTATGGACGTCATTGTGGTATTTTAAATGTAAATAAATAAATATATAAATGACAATCAAGAAAACGAAGAAAATTTACTAAGTAAATTAACAGAAGTAAATAAACCGTTTGAGAAATATTAAATTAGGTATCTGGATGCAGTGGCGCCGAAGTCCATGTTAAGGTCGGGCCGTGGCCCGACCTCTTTTTTGAAAAATGTGGCCGGTAGTTCAAAATGTGGCTGGTAGGTCAAAATGTGGCTGGTAGGCCACATTATATTCACATCATAATTGTATTATGAGTAATATAATATAGTAATGTATATTACTCTACTAGGGTACCTCTATAAAATTGTATATAGTAGTATTATAATTCAAACATTTAACATAGTATATTATTAATGTGTATTATGCAACATGGCTGTTTCCTGTAATAAGAAATAGGAATATTTTGTTTAACCATGTGTTAATACTTTGTAACAATATATCGATATTGCCAATTTATATCACGGCTATAGTTTGTAAACATTATAATATTAGATAATAGTATAATACTATCTTTAATCGTGAATCGTGATTAATATTTAATATCAATCTATCCAGCTCCCCGCAAACCGTCATACATTACCCACCCATCATATAATTTTCGGTTAATTTTACCGATGTCCATGCTATTTATAGAAAAAAACTCTATGTCATGTCTATTATCAGTGATGTTATTGTTATTGTTATTATTTTATTTGATTATTATATTATAGTGCAACGACTACAGTCTACAACGTACACATGACCACATCGACTTTATAAATTATATTAATTGTAATTTCGTTTATATAATATTATTTTCGTCAATCGTCATTCGTCACACAAGTCACTAGCCTTTAGTTGTGTACAATACTACAGTTTGAATACTATATTATTTAATTTCTAGTATTACATTTTTTTAAGGAGTGAAAAGAACAAGTAAGTATGAATTAAGTTGAATGATTGATCAATATTCATTAATAATATTTACTTACTTATAAGTTATAACAAACCCTTCAAAATATTTTTTTGGTACTTATTCCCCGAGCCATTGGTGTTATTATCACCAGCAAAAAATTAATTTGCAGTAAACTGTAAAATTACTTACGTACCTAACCAAAATGAAATATACTTTAAGTAGTAACAAATTATGAACTATTTTATGAATAAAATTAGTTTTTATTTATTTATTATTTTTTACATAATTTTATTTCAACTAAAATATAAATATTATATATTATATTTAAATATATCTGTATGCCCTTTTAATATTATTTATATACCTATTTATATTGCGTTCTCGCATAATTAAATAAAACAATTTTAATTCACAATTATAATATTTTGAATGAGCTTTTAAAATTTAAATTTCAGATATTTTGTTTAATATTCTAATTGTATTATTTAAAACCTTCTAAGGTAAATCTGCAGGCTAAATTATGAATAATGACAACAAAAAAAGAAAATTTAAAGGTGGTGCAGAGAAAAATAGGGAAAAACACCAGAAAATATTAAACACTGTGGCCCAACAATGTCACAAAATAACTAACATGTTTTCTTCCAATACATCATGTAAAGTAAGTTAATACTTATTTTTTATGCTCAAGAATTATGAATATTAAATATTAAACATTTTCTAAAATCAAAACTATTACAACTATTACAAATACCTGATATTTATTTAAAAAAAAATTAGCAATCTGTAGCCAAAAATATTTCTCTACAAGTTATTCAAGAAATTGCAGATGGTTCCAATATTGTAATAGACAACCATTCTACAAATAATTGTTTGGTAAATAAACCTATTTTTTAAATCTTGACTTATGAGTAGGTACCTATTAATTATAAAATATTAATATATCATTTTAGGAATCTGCAGCCAAAGATGTTTCTACTGAAGTTAGTGTAGAAAATGCAGATATTGCCAATATTGTAGTGGACAACAATTCTACAAATAATTGTTTGGTAAATAAACTTATTTTTTAAATCTTGACTTATGAGTTATGAGTAGGTAGGTACTTATTAATTATAAATTATTATAAAAAATATATATATTATCATTTTAGCAATCCGTAGTCAAAAATGTTTCACTTGAATTATTTGAAGAAACTGCAAGTGGAGATCTATTGGATGGTTCAAATATAATTTTTAGAAATGATCCTGTTAATTTTGTTAATGTTGAACAATGGACTCCAGAGTTAAGAAATATGATTCTAAGTTTGGGAGCTTGTCAGCCCAAAGAACAAGATTTAAGCTTGGTGAGTTATAAAAAAGACCATCTAAATAGAAGTTTTCATTAAGCTTGGTACAACAGAAAGTTAATTGATAATACATATGTAAAACGGGAATGGCTTAGTTATTCTCCTAAATTAAAAAAGATATTTTGCCTTTATTGCATATTATATGGTAAAAATACCAATACTGCATGGACAAAAAAAGGTTTTTGTCATTGGAAAAATGGATCATTATCAATTACTAAACATGAAACTTCTTCTACTCATATATTTGCATCATTAAAAGTTAAATTAAAACAAAGTTGTCTACCAATTCTACCATCAATACTTGAAGACCATAACCGGCAAGTGGCATTCAATAGAGAACTAGTTAAACAATTAATTGAAATAACAATTTTTTTGGCAAGACCATAATCTCCCATTTAGAGGGCATAAAGAAAATTGGGAAAGTGACTTGAAAGGAAATTTTAAAGATATGGTTGTTCTAATTTCACAACATTCGCCTACTCTATCTGTTCATATCAATCAGTTAATGGCCAAAGGAAAGAAAGAAAATTCTTTTATTTCTTGGGATCGACAGAATTCTCTAATAGACTCCATTGCTCAATATATTTCGTCAGTTATTAGAACACAGATTGTGAAGGCTGGATATTTTAGTATATGTATGGACACGACATTTGATGTTTCACACAAGGAGCAGCTTTCATTTATTGCAAGATACATTTTCAATTCTAAAATACATGAAAGAATTATTGCAATAACTGAATCGCCTTTAACTAATGGTAAAGTGCTTTTTGACATGTTTAAATGTGTAATGGAAAAATGTGGTTTGAACTGGAAGAAAAATTTAGTCGGTCAGTCTTACGACGGTGCTGCAAAAATGAGGGGGTCATACTCTGGACTCCAAGCACGAATTCTTGATGAAAATCCAAAAGCTCTTTTTGTGTGGTGTCATGCCCACAGATTAAATTTAATAGTTTTATCTGCTGTTGGATCTTGTATAGAAGCAGTAGATTTATTTGGGAATATGGAAAAACTTTACTGTTTTATAACATGCAGTAAAAAAAGATCAGACATTTATAGAATGAAGCAAAAAGAAATTTATCCAAAAAAACAAGTACATGCAATAAAAAGAGTTGGTACCACAAGATGGATGTCAAACTCATTTGCTTTAGCAACAATTTTTGAAACACTGGAAGCAATATTGGATATGTTAGAGGAAGTTAAAAATCAAGATGGCTCGTCAGATTATAAAATAGCCACTGAATGCAATGGGCTATTAATGTATTTTCAGTCTTCTCGTTTTATTGTAACAGCATTTATGTTTAAGCATCTGTTTGATATTCTAGGGCCTTTAAGTAAATTATTTCAAGGTAGAGATTTAGACATTTTGGCTGCCGTCAATTATTTAAAAAAAGCAGAAAATAATATTATTATGATGCGTAATGATGAAGTTTTCAATGATATTTTTGAAGAAGCAAAATCATTTTCAGAAAAACATTTTGGTGATTTTGAAATAAATAATTTACGATCCTTTAGGAACAGGAAAAAAAAAGTTGTTCTACAAATCGGAGAGATAACTTTTGATGAAACTATTGAGAATCCAGTTCAATACTTTAAAGTATCAGTATATTTTGTAACAATCGACATTATAATACAACAGATTCATGACAAGTTTAATCAAAATTCAGTATCAGTCATGAAAGATATTGGTCTGCTATCATTAAAAAGAATGAAAGAAAAAACTGATCTCCCTCAAGATGCATTTAAAATGATATGCAATGTGTATGGATTAAACCAAGAATTAATCAAAAATGAATATATCATGTTTAAAGAGATTGTTAAAGATTTAGATTTTAACTTGTTATTAAAGCTACCAGAAAAAATCCATGCAGACTCTGATGAAGACAACATTCATAGTGACAATGAAGAAAGTGATGGGGAAATAGACAATTATAAAAACATGGCAAGTTTAATAAATATTTTTGAAACAATGAATAGCGCCAACATAAATGAAGAATTCGAAAACTTATATAATATAATTAAACTAAGCTTAACACTACCAACGTCTAGCTGTACAGTTGAAAGAAGTTTTTCAAAATTAAAAATTATAAAAACCAGGCTACGTTCAACGATGGAACAAACAAGATTAAAAAATTAAATGCTCATTTCATGTGAACATGATATAAATATTGATATTGATAAAGTAATTATTGCATTTTGTACTTAATTTTAATAAAAACAATTGTTAATCTAAATTATTTTATTTATTTTCAGGTAATAGACATTTTAGCTGGAAAATCATCAGTTTTGACTAAATTATTAACCTTTTAATTTTATTAGTCATTACTCATTAGTCTTAACATATTTTATGTTTATTATTTATAAACTAAGTTAAAATAAATATATTTTCATTTTTCAACAGTCAGTATCTTAAATCTATATTTTTATATTTTAAGGATTTTAATTTATATATTTTTGTAGCATCCTAAAAATTTATTTGTAACCTAAAAATTTGCTTTTGGGAAATATCTATGTATGTACATTGTACATAATATAAATTATAATTAATATATAGTCCCCTGGTGTCTGTCGAAATCTGTGATTTTTCCTCAGAAAAAAATGTTTATTCAGTTTTTTAAATAATTAGTGAGAAATTAACTATTTTTATTTATTTTTTCTTTTAATACAACTAAATATTTAGTAAAATTGTGTTCCCTGTTGAGACAGCATGTATCAGGGATGTTTTAACGTAGGATGGTCAAACCCGGATGAAATCCATTGGACATTTTTTCACTAACATACAGACACGATAATA
The DNA here is from genome assembly GCF_001856785.1 of Myzus persicae. Lineage (NCBI taxonomy): Eukaryota > Metazoa > Arthropoda > Insecta > Hemiptera > Aphididae > Myzus > Myzus persicae. Next base: position 61,178 of record NW_019104294.1, read on the forward strand.
ATACAATTTGTATACGTACAACATATTATTTGATGTAATTTTTTATTTACCACCTCCTCCCACCCAAATTTTATATTTTTTTTTACGGCAATAGGGTTATTAAAATAGTTAAAATATTGAGGCCGCAAAGTTTTGAAATTGCCCGACCACATTTTAAAAACTTCGGCGCCACTGTCTGGATGGGCCAGAGAAACGAGACAAGTAAACTAGTGAACGGTAAGAAGTCGGTACACGGATCGCACAGTTGTAGCGGACACCCTTGGCGTGCTCTTTTATAAGCCGCCTCTTCGGCGGAGGCGGTAGTAGTAATGGTCGTCCCCTCCCCGGCTGTGTATAAATATAAGTGACATATAACGGGCTTTCAACGAGTAACGACCAATACTTCCACCCACTAAACAAGTAATATAATGTTTTTATCCGTATCCCCGGGCCACTCGTTTTACGGGATACTAACCTTGCACGTCTCATAGACATTTAGATTCAAATGATACAAATGTTTAAAACCTTTTATGAAGTTGATAAATTGCAGTACAGTTACTAGCTAAAATTTGAATTGAAATAGAACTATCAAAAAAGTTGAACAATGAAGAAATTATAAATGACTTTTGCTTCTAAGAAAGCGAGAAAGAAAATTAGCTTATACACGCACCTCATCACATACCGAACGGCCTGTGTATCTTGTGTGTAATGGTATTATAGCCACAGATCTATAAAACAACTAGGTATACAACATTATGGGAGGGCATGAATCACGCCACCATATGCAAAACTGGCCTCTTAAACTTGAGGGGGTGGCTGTATGGGTGCACGACCAAACACGTACGTCGTTTCGGGTCGCAATAACGATGAAACCAATGGATGATGAGGAGGAGAGCAGGTGTGCCGTAATGGCGATAATACTATACCATTGACCATAATATTATTGCATTTATTAAGAAACAAGTTGGAACGTCAAGTGCACAATACGACAAGACGAGACGAGACACAGAACAAAAAACAGGAGAGATTATGCCATATCAATATTGTGATATAGATAACACGAGAGAACAAAAGACGTGGTTATGGTTATGGTTCTGCGAATATTTCGACACAACATAAAAACAATGATTACAGTAGTTTATAATTTATAATAGTGGACACATGGGAAGGAACGCGAGTGGAGCTTACGGGGGTTCGGTGGTGGACTTTTGGTCACGACGACGCACGAGACGGCACTTGTTACGATATCTCGTAACAATTGTATACAATAGTTTGTTCTTCTTACAATTATTAATACTTGTGCATGTTATAATAACTACTTTTTATTTTGTATATTTATAACTAATTATTTAATTAGGAATCAAGTAAACTACTAAGGATTTCTTAATTGTATTCATTATTTTAAAAGCCGGAATAACTGGCTCATTAGCTTATATTAGTAATATTTACGTTGTTTTTCATACTTATACTTTTTAAATAATGTATTTTGTTTATATTACTTTTGTTCCACTAACAAACTGAAATTATGAAAAATGATATTATATTTAATTGTTTTTTAATTTTTTATATATTATTTGAATTAACTATTTAGATTGTACTATTTTAAATATGATTTGTTTTGCCAATGTTAAATCTAAAGCCAACCACAATTTATCTCGAACTATGCTATCATATGCTTGCTTGAAGTCAACAAAGCACATATGGACTTCCTTTCCGAATTCATAATATTTTCCATTATTTGTCTGATTGTGAAGATATGATCAGAGGTGGACTTCCCTCTCACAAAACCACTTTGATAGTCTCCTATTATATCTCTTGAGTATACTTCTGACCTTCTTAATAATGCCAGGGATAGGATAGAACTCGTTCTGGCGCTTGTAATAATTTATATGTGGTAGATTTAGCCAGGTCCGGCCCACGATCACATCAAACGGAATCGCTTCGTCACTAACGACGAGCACACGGTGATCGGCAGCACTTGCGTCGTCAATCGTTATATCCGCCAAGGTTTCGCCCGCGGTAATCGTACCCGGAGAATTTAGGTCACCGACCGTGGAAATGGAAATGGACCATACAATTGGCGAGGCTGATTCAGACTAAAACGTTCGAAGAACCGGTGTCGATCAGACATGTAGCACGGATTTCGTTGAACAACACGTCCTTCACGAAATAGTTCACTTTCGGGCTATACAATGTCGGTTCAACGCGATATGTCTCGGCCGCTGGCCGCTGGATTCACCGTACACCGGGGGCGTCATTTGGGGGGGGGGGAGCAGGGTGTGCAACGGCACCACTTACTTAAAAAATGTTAAAAATTGACCAGCCATCAATACTCCAATGCACCGTCACAATTAACTTATACTTTATGATTTCATGTATAGGTACTTAATATAAATAAAATCTATATTTCTTTTCGTTTTTGTATATTTTTGGTTTATTAGGTTTATTGATCATACCTTATTTGCTTTTTTTTCAAATATTAGTGAAATAGCATTAGCTGGTTGCTTTGATTGCTTATAAACTTTTAATTCTTTGAATTGCTATATACTTAAAAGTTGCATTAGTCGTTATGAGTTTCAATTATAATTATAAAAGGGAAGAAAAGAATATTTACATAGGTTTGCATAGGTTACCTACATTTATGTATGTAAATATTTTTTTTTTAATCACCTGACGAAATGTCAAAATTGGACTGTCTAAAAGTTTGCACACCCAGAAAAAAATCAGAAATAACGCCCTTGCCGTACACTGTTCCCGCGAATGTGTCGTCGATTGGCAACCCGAACATGGTTTCAGTAGTTTCGGACAATCCCTGGATATATGGCCGTTAGCACCGCAAAATATAACTCGGATGCGGTACCCGGACCATCACTTGTGGTTCCCGGAGTTGACAGTGTTTTCCCGACAACGCGGGAACGTTCCGCTGATCGTATTTCGCTGTCCTTACGGTAGGCACTGCGGGTGGCCTAGACGTGGTCGGGAACTTCGCACTACGTAGTTCGTATAAACGCTGCCCCTCCAGCAGGGCGGCTAGCAACGTTGCAGCTGCGTTGTGGTTATCATACAATGGTTGATACCGAGTTGCGGTCGAGATTATAATAGGTAAAAAAAAAATCCGAGTTGCGGTCGGGATCAAAACAGGTAAAATATCAAAATAGGTAAAAATCCTAGTTACGGTAAAAAAATATGATTAATAATTATTATGTTTTAAAATATTTATATATTTACATTTGTAATATTAAACCGGTTCATATTTGTATGATACACATTTCACAAATGTCAGCGAGTCAATTTGTTTTTTCAAATACTGTTGTATTTTATTTTTAGTAAATTTCTGATTTATGCTCTCGCTTTTTTATTAGTTTCCAAATCTAGTGAATTGATTTTTGAATATGTATCAATCTGAATATTTTTGACACATTTCAAAAATTCAAATATGTTGGGATGTGACGATCGGTTCTCAGTTTTGAATTTAGAATTGAACGCTTCACTTCCACTATTCGTTCTCCAAACATCATTGTTCAAAGCTGCCCAGAGTGTGGTTGAAAAAGTAGCATCATTCCCAATATAATTATCGACTAAATACTAAATAGTCACTAAATTCAGTAACTCTTGAATCTATAGGTTGTTCGGCGATTAAATCTAAAAACACTTTTCCCACTTCATCTGGAGGGAGAAAAGTCAATCCAAAAACGTATTGTAACCATTAATCGTTAACCGGATACTGACCGCAATTAAGACGTTAATTTTACCTTCAATATTATTAAGACCGCAATTCGACTATGGCGACCGCAACTCGGACAATACCTATACAATATACTTTAGGTAAACTATTAAATGTTACAATCGTTAATAAAATTATTATTGAAACATTTATGCTAAATTGGTCTAGTGCAATTAGTTTATGCTATTGTACCAATTTAATAATATTACATATCTATATGTTGAAGCCTTGCTCACTATCGATAAATAAAACTCATGGATCGTCTCTGATCACGTCATATACGATAAAATAAACCTACAGTATTTTTTAAAAAAAACGTATCATAATAAAAAAATAATATTTGAAATGATGGTAAAAACGATTGCATTAAATTAGTAGTTTTAATGAATAACATTTTTTGTCGACTTTAACGACTGACTAATATTGAACACTTTTTTCCAACTCAGTTTTTAAGGAAATTAAAAAAAACGAATGATATAATTATGTATATTATGACTGTGGGTTGGATAGGAACCCTATTGCATTGTGTATGATTATTCGGCTAGTTACCTGGTTAGTTTATCTTTTTATTTTCTATAATATGCAATAACCTTATAATAATATTTAAAAATTTTAGGTTATTATGTTTTATGAAAAAAATATTTATTATTGTTCATAAATCTCATTACTATTTATGCTTTACTTTTTATTGACATTTAATTATAAATAATTTATAAAATATAAAAAAATTTTAAATAAAAATAAAAATATGTTGGAACCACAGACAATTACAATACGAGATTGTCCATTGTAAATTTTTTAATGTGTACATAATCATTTAAATAACTTAAAATGTTGGAGACAACAGATAATGAGACAACTACACATATCCGTAAGTCATTAATTAGTTAACCAAAAGAGTTGTTGGTGGCATGACAGTAATTTGTATGTCAATATAAAAGGACCCACTAGTATATGCGTTCTTGACATATATATGTATGTGTAATAAATACAATGAACAATTTTATTATTAATGACCTTAACAGTTTTTCTGAACATAACATTATTTAATCAATCAATAGGTAAATGTATATGCTAAACACCACTCACTCACTCTTGGCTACATCTTAAAAACAACAAATGTACAAATTTGAAATTTGAAACAGTGGGGTTCTTTTATTGATTCTAGATGAGCAATTATAAAGGATTTTTTGAAATTCACATCTGAAAGGGTTCAACAAACAAAGAATTTGAGATTCATAGTAGTGTTTTACATAAAACGACACATTTCTAATACCAATGTATGGTTAAATATCACTTCCATTAAATGAACAATTTGTCTATAGTAAGAATAAATATTTTTTGGGTGAATCAAGTTTGTCATAAATTATATTGAATGAAAAAAAACCTGGTGCATAGACACCACATTCCCCAAATATAGTTATTGAAATACAATTATAAAATATATTATTTATACAACCAAATACATTATTTAAATTTAATGTCCTTATGACCTTTTATCATTCAATAGTTGACATTAAATATATATTAAACTAACGGAGTAGGTACCTGACAAACAAATATAATAAATGTGTTGACCCGTCTAACTCCTAAAATTTTACATTTATTAGTGATTTTGAAGTGAAAATGTTTAACCTATATAAGTTTTTGTGGGTTTTAACATGTTTTTTGAAAATTTAGGCTAATTAACATTTATATTTTTTAATAGTTAAAAAATAGGTTAGGATATACTATATTTTTATTTTAATACCGCTAAAACAAAAATAAGTGTTTTACTGATTTAACATTTAACCTAACATGAAAATACAAACATAAAAAAAAAAAAGTAGTCCTATAACACTAAAAGTATAAAAATGTTTAAAAAATTACATTTAACAGTTGATAAACTTAATAATACCGTTAAGAAGTTTGAATACTTTAATAGCTTAAAAACGTCCACTTAAAAATCACTAGTAAACTTGAAAAACAGATACCATTTAAAACTAAAAACTTTAAAATGGAAACAACTATTAAAAATTATTAAAAACCAATAAAAACGGTAATAATTATTCACAAATTCTTGAAAAAACAAGGTAAAACCTGTAAAATGTATCCTTATATTTTTAACTATATCGCATTTCCAACACATAGGTGGATTAACCAAATGCATTCTTTTTTTATACTTAAAAAGACACAAGACATTAATTCACATGTGTATTAAATATAATATATATGTATAGGTATGCTCAAATAAATAAATAGCTGATAGCAGTATGGATTTTTTTAATAAAATATTGTTTTTAAATTAACAAAATTAATTTTTAATTTAAAAAAATAATGTTTAAAATTCACATGTACATTTTATAACTTAGCTTTTGGTAATTCTTAATGGCGAAGAACCAGCAAAATCATCATTATCGTTTTCTTCATCACTTTTGTCCAAACCTTTAGTCAAATCAACTGTTTTTTCCAGCATAACGCATTTTGATATTTGTTCTAGAACAAATAATATTATTAAACTAGTTTATATTTTATAATTTTTACTCAAGTTGTGTACATTTTAAATTTACAAAAGACTTACCTTTTCTTGGTAAAGTCTGAACAAAAGTGTCATAGTTTGATTCAACAGTGTTCATATTCCAAATGCCAACAGCAAAACCAGCAGCAAAAGCAGCACCTAGAGCTGTAGTGTCCAACATTTTAGGACGCACTATTATCAAAGACAAAAATAAATGTTAGTTGAGTTTAGCTAAAATATGCATTAAAATATTGTTTAACTGAAAAGATATTAAATATTCTATATATTAAGTAAATAGTATTAATAAAACTATATTTTTAATATTTATGTAGTAATTTTCTAAAAATGTAAGTAAGACATAAAATAAAACCATTATTATTTTTTTATAGAACATCAAAATGTGTATTTATTTATTAATTTATTTATAATTCAATGGGGCTAGTCCTTTTACAGCATAGAATATGTTATGCATGACAATTTAATATAAAATAACACGAGGTATAGAGGAAACATGCATAACACTAAATAATATTGATAATGCAGATTAAGTAATGATTAATATTCTTAAAAGAAAATTTGGGTTGACAATGGACTAATTAAATTAAAACTAACATTTTGTAACATTTGCTGACCATAGTATGTTCATGATGTATTTTAAATGATAAATCAATAAACAATTTGAAGTGGTAGAATTTTTAGTGAAAGAAGCAACTATACATATTACTACAATAATTAAGATAGACAATTATTTTAAATTATAATTTAAAAATACATCAAAATTATTTTTTAAATTGATTGAATTTGAAATAGAATTCATTTGGGCATAAAAACCTTGCATCATCAGCAAAAAGAAGAACTTTTACTTTTGTAATAAAAAATGTGTAGCAAACATTTTATGAATAATAAAATAGTAGAGGTCCTAGGTGTGACCTTTCTGGTATACTGGAGTATACTTGAAACTCATTCAAAGTTTGAAAAGATAGTTTTAGAATTTGTGTTCGATTAAGCAAACTAAAATAATGAGGCAGAAATTCCTTTAACAATTTAGTTTAAATAATAGTAGTGAATAGGTATATTTTGTTAGAGTATTTTTGGAAATCAATATTAACTTAATGGCTTTTGTCAGAGAACTTTTAAAAACTCAGACTGATATTATAACAAGAAGTGAGTTGAGATACAATTGTTTGGGTAAAAACCCGTATTCAGAATGACTATCAAAATTTGAAAGTAGCATTAATAACATCATCGTGATAATTGCTTCAAATATTTTTGATATTCAAGATCATTTAAATGTTGGTCTATAATAACAAACATTATTTTTAGTGCCAGATTTATGAATGGTGGTAACAAAAGATTTGTCCATAGTTATGGAAAAATACTATAAACAGTGTAACATTTTAACAAGAGAGTGCTTAATAGATTTCATAAACAAAGGTGATATACCATCTAACCCTACACCTGAATGCTCATTTGATGAATCAGGCATTTTAAGATTTAAATTTCTGATATATTTCTAGAGCTAACATTTAGATTATAAGCATTAGATGTCGGAAAAGTCAATGTCTAAATTAGTATCAACAAATATAGAGAAGAAAATATATAGCCAACAAATGCAAAGTATCTTCAATAGTTTAATTCGTCATTATAGAGAAAAACCGTTTAATAACGTAAATGGTATTTAACCTAAGTAATTTTAACAAATTGATTTTATGTTTATATTTATTATTGAGCTCTAAGTTAGATATGAATTTGCTGTGAACTAGAAAAGATGAGTTTTTATATTTTTTACACAAAAACGGATAGTGCACGACAGTTTGTTACATTTATATTTTTTGTGGGCTTATTTTTTCAATCTAATGATGTACTATTTCACAAAATTTTAAGGCTAATGATTTCAAATCAATGGTACAGTACTGATATTCTGCATAAAATCTTAATTGGACAAAATATGTGTTTTTTAGTTTTTATTTTTTTATTTAGCATTGACAATTATGTACCTATAAAATTAATATACAACTTTGTAAGATATAAACTGAGAAAACATATAGAAGAATGTGCAACTGACACAATTTATCGGTTCTAAAAAATATTAAACTTTGAAAATAATAATTTGCCTCAAAGATTACAAAATCATGATTATCTACTAATTTTATTGGTTTTGTATGTAACTCAATTATTACAACAACTTGTAACAAATCCATAAATACATTGAATTTGTTTTTAATTTTGTAAATAATTTGTGTGCATACAAAATCTTTTTTTAAGAAGGAGAATGTGAAAGAGTAATTTAAATTACATTTTATTTAAAATGCTTGTATTCAAACTTACTTATGGAAAACCCACAAACATTTGTAAGAACTTTCAAAAATGTATCACTGGTAGACATATTCCCATCTACATTCAATGCCATAATAGGATGTCCAGTGTCTTTCTGCATACATTCCATTACGTCTTTTGCCTTGGAACATATTCCTTCTAGAATTTCTCGCATTAAACGTGCATCTGATGTCTCCATAATCAGTCCTGTGAGTTTACTGTATATCATAGAAGATGAAAATAAGTTAATATACTTTGGAAAATAATCACGTGTAGACCAAACAAAATTCTTCAAATAAAATAAAATATGAATTTAACAGTGACCATGAGATATTATTTTACAAAAAAATCAATAAGGTATTTGTATTGTAATAATGCTACTAACCCATCAGCTTCAGTTGTCCAGTACGGTGAATACAGTTCAGCAAAAGCAGGAACGAAATGAATTCCATTTGTTTCTTCTGCATTATTATCAGTTCCCTTCATATTCTTGTAAACATCCATGATCCACATATTATGTTTCAACCACTCAGTAGTATTTTCAGCTATAGCCACAAATCCTTCAAGAGCATAAATGGGATCGGAGTGTTTGCCTATTTTGTAAGCGATGGTAGTTAAAAGGCCGTTAGTAGAAATCACAGGCTGAATAAAATAAAACATGAATTAGTTTAAATAAGTATAAGTATTATTAGGAAATTCTGTAAAGCTGTGTGAAAATTGAATTTAGTATTTTTAATATTTTCTTTCATACATGTGAAATTTATTAGAACAATCAACAATTGTTTGCATTAATTTATCATTCCTTTCATTAAATTGACAACCTAATTATTGGTAAAGTAAGCAAATCTGGAAGAAATGTAAAAAAAAAAAAACAAATCATGCTCACCCTACGACCAGTGTTATACAATAAAAAGCAGCTTGTACCAAATGTACACTTTACAGCACCAGCTGTGAAACACAGCTGACCCACAAAGGCCCCTTGGTGATCACCAATGCACTAAAACAATACATTATTATAAACAAAAATAATAATAATTTTATAATGCACAGAGAAAATAGTTTGGCTTTTAAAACTACAAGCAATTATTACCCCAGATATTGGTGTATCTATCAGTGGTCCACAAGCCATTAGACCATACACTTCAGAACAACTCCTTATATCAGGAAATATTAATGTTTTAGGTATATCAAAAAATCTGAAACAAAATTAAAATAAATTACATTAAAAAAAGTTAGATAATTCAAAGCAAAAAATGTATAGCTTCACGTTCATACTTTCATGACTAATATAGTTTACAGTAGTATTTTAGAGGAAGTAGGAGCAACATCTAGTTCTCATATTTAAATAATATTTAAATTTCACTATTTTCATCACTAAATTATTTAGTTTTAAGCAGTTTAAGCATAATATAACAAAAATTATAATTTAAAATAAACAAACAAATGTCAACCTCTTGATAATCAAAACAATATATACATTATTGCTGTTAACATTAATGACAAAATTTAATGTACCATAATGCTAAAATAGTATTACTTATAAGTAATAATACTAAACCTACGACAACTTCAAAATATAATTACATAAATAAAGTCTTATCCCATTTTAATGAATGAATATCCATCAGCATGGTCCGAGAAGCATTAGTGACATCAGTAATATGAATTCCACCGTTTACACCACCAGTAAGATTCTATTAACAGAAAGTAAATTCAAATTAGTAGTTACAAGTGAACTTAAGAAAGCAACAGTCAGCGCAATAGGTTTTTTTTTCTAAGATTTTATTAAAAAATTAACAAACATCAGGAAGCAAAATATAAATAGTTTTGAATTGAATAGTTTTAATTTTTTTTAATTTTTAATTTATAATAGTAGACAAATTATAACATTTTTTTTAGATTTATATACTTAGTGCTTTGTTATTTTTTTAAATAAAGGAGTGGAGTCTTATACCAAATACATCCATAATAAACTTCTATAAATCGATAATTATTTTTGTAAGTGCAAGCAAAAATTACAGAAATTCATAATATTTTGATTAAATCTCAACAATTGGAATAGCTGTTATATTATAATAGTATACAATTCTCACCAGGAACTCAGTTTTATCAGGGAGAAGAATGTGTGAATTGTAGGGCCACAGACCAATAAATATTGCACTATTTTGTTTAGTATGTATGTATGTTTATGCTATTTTTGTATGAAAATATGTACACACGTAAAATATATATGTTTCTAGCAAATTTTCTGTTAACCGTCATAGTCCCGGTCCTGACAGTGACAACTAATCGAGTTTCTACTGTATTTAGAATTATATTTTAAAGTAATTAATTGTGTATACCAATTTGGTATATTGGTTTACTACATCATTGATCAAAACTTCGTTCTGGTACTTCAATAGCGACAAGTAACATAAACAAGAGCAATTTTTCTCTGTTAAAATAAAGGATATGCTTTTATGGAGGGGTTGGGATTTAAGGTGGTCCTAAGGATTTCACATTTATAATATGTAATTAGGAAACAAATTTGAATGTAATTTGCAAATTTTTATGTTATAAGTCAATTTTATAGAAAATGAATATAATTTGATAAAAATTTAGTTAACATTCATTCTAAAAAAATAAACATAAATATTTATTATGTTTATACTGACAAAAATGTGACGCCAGAGGACATTAATGTTGACCAGCGTAGACACTAAGGTATATACATACAACATACATACAAATATGTAAAGATAATAATATTAATACCTAAGAATAAAAATGTATATAAATATAATTAAATATAATTAATTACACTTTCAATATTGAAAATAATTTTAGAGCATTTTTGTTTAGTGCAATTAAAAAAAAAAAAAATATTTTATGAGTGCATTAAATAGTATTTTTTTTATTCATTCAAATATATTCCCTATATATAATAATATGTGTATGATATAACCAAGTATGTAAAGAAAACTATTTTTTTAGGACTAGAAAAATAATTTATTATAGGTATGTCGGTATAAAAGACAAGCTACACCCTTCATTTAATATTTTAACATGGCAATTTTTTATACTGTACTGTCAACGGTTTTCTTAAGTTATTACCCAAATTAGCCATGAATCCATTGTACCAAACATACACCTCTCTTCTTGAATAGCTTTTGAAACTTGAGGTACGTTTTCAATCAACCATATCAATTTGAACACACTAAAGTATGGATTCAACGTTGTTCCGCATTTTAATTGTAAATATCTATCAGATAATTAACAAAAAAACATAAGCAATTATTAGCACTATTACATGAAAATATAACTATGATCAAATTACAGAAAATATTATTTTATTATTTTTTGGTGTTATACTACTATCTAATAGTATCTTAAAATATATAGTATAAGTGAAGAATAATAAATTCTCTAAGAGTAAAATTTGAATAGTATAGTGCTAAGAATATGAAACAAACTTATGTTGAATCTAGTTTAAAAACAATAGAATAGTGTCTAGAAAAAATATTAAATCACTTAAGATTTAAAACCACTATGATTGGGCTTACTATGGTACAATGTTTAATGTTAAATTTAAATATTAACTCACTTTTTTTGTTCATCTGGTGTTTCACAATTAGGAATTCGTTTGTTTCTGAATCTATCAACTATTGATTGTGTAATCGCCATGTCCATCCATACTATAGATTTGTAGTTATTTAACATTTAGATATTGTTAACTTTAAATTAGGTCTTATAACTAGTAGAGTTTACTTAGCAGTATAAAAATGTATTTACTTAAAGCATTGTATAACGGTGCTCCTGTATATTTGTCCCACACTAAAGTAGTGTCTCGTTGATTTGTTACACCAATTGCAGCAATAGCTGAAGGTAATATGTTCATAATTTTGAGTTTCTCGCATGTTATAGCTATAGTTTCTTTGACTCCTATAAGTATATCCTCTGGATCTTGTTCCACCCATCCTTCATACATGCTTATGTTATTTACATTTATTTGATGAATAACTACTGGCAGGTGAGTTTTTGATGAAAAAACCTATAAATTATTTAACACACAATGTACAATTTTTGCATGTAAATCTTTTTTGAAGATATTTAACCTATAGTAATATTATACAATACGTAAACTAATTATAATTCCCAACTATAACTGTAAGTAATGAATAATAAATCAAATAATAAAAATATTAGATCATAAGCCTAAAAAAAATAATTGTTGTTACTTAAAAATATAAAGTGTATTGCTATATTTAAAATATATAATAGTATAAATATTGTTTTTTTTTTTTTAGCCTCTAGTAAATATAAATATTGTTATTATAGTACATACCAAGAAACGTATACTGCCAAAGCCTACATCAATAGCACCAACAAATTTTTCTTCAGAAGCATACATCTTTATTATAAATAAATGAAAATTTTTCAAATTATTAATAAGTTATATACTAGTATAATAAAAATATTGCATTGTATACTATACCAATTTGTGTGCATTATTTTTCTTATCACAGATTAAGTTATGTGTCTTGGACATTGTAACAAATTATAGATGTTGATCTAGCTGTTATTACAAATAAAATAACCATAAATTAGAATAAATATGGTAATTTTTTTTGTTAAGTGATTAATAACAAATATGACACAAAATTAGTTGTTATTATGCATTTCGAAGTCAATGACATTGAAAAATAAATTACTAATATAAATTTATAAATGTACATAATATATCTATTGATATGAAAATTTCTTTAAGTATTCGATTCCAATAATGTTAAGTTAAGGAATAATGATTAACTGCTTTTAATGTATTGTGTATTAAACTGTTATCATATTATGAATAATGATCTTATAATACATATATATATATAAATTTATAATGTTCATATCATTCCAATTATCATTAATTATTATATTTGGTATTAATTTTATATCCTATTTAATAATTATTAACATTGCCTTTTTATTGGAAATACTATAAGAATATACAAATTGTCATGTGTCATTTACTTTATTGTTTTTAGATTTTTATGATTTTGTAAATTAATTGGATTCATTTTACTTTGAAGAATTATTTGTAATGATTATATTATTTTTAGTTGAAAATTAGGAAATATTGGAATCAATTAAAGAATAATTTTTTCTGTGGAAATAGGTATTAAAGTCTCAATATTACAAGACTAATTTGAATCACATCTTCAATATTATATACTATTTATATTCATGATTATAAAGGCCAATTAAAACAGCATGGTAATACAAAACCAGATGTTTACAATACTCATGTGACGAAGATGAAATGACGGAGGTCCAAACTTTAGGTTTCTGATCTGTGATGCTGCAGCGATGACAATGTGAGTGTTCCATAGATCATAAAATAGACGTTGATATAGACAAAAATAATAGATCTATGTACTATGTAATGATTGCCATTCAGAAATAGTCAACAACTAGCATTAAGGCTTAAACGAGTCGATTTTTTTTGTAGTTTTAGCAGAGCTGGAAGTGATTAAAGCTATTTAAAAATGTAAATAAATTTAATCATAAATGGGACAAAAAAGTTAGTGGCCTATTTAAGTATTAAATATTCATATTGTCACTAAATATTTTTGGAATAATGATAGTTACAGTGACTAAGATGGATGATCAAACTTGGAGTGACAGAACCATAGATAATGTTAACATAAATAGGCTATCCCTATACCTATAATATACAAGGTATCTAAAACTATATTGAGTAAATAAGTATTTTGATCGTTTTGTGTATTTTGTTTATTTTTTGAATGTAAAGTGTGCATGTAATAGTGTGTCATGCTGGTGAATACACCTGCAAACACTTTAAAACTACATCCAAAGGATTGGTATAATATTGTAATGTTTATAGTTGTGTTTAAATATATCATAAGGATTTTTCATATAACAAATACTGAAATACCTACACTAAATTGTTCAGATATGAAGTTACTAAATATTACAAACCAACAATACATTTTGATTAGTTTTTCTTCAATTTATAATCTTATGATTTGTTCATGAATATATGGTTTTGATTTACTCAAAAATTAAACCTAACAGTTTTCAATAAATTATTCAAAACATACAATTTGCTATGTGCTTGCTTACGAAAATAACGCAAGTGGGTATGGAGTATTTAGCTATTTGCAAATTTGAGTATAGCTCGTGTGTCAAAACTATAGACCCTCAACATAATATTTTCATGTGACTAATTACAGGTACAATTAACACTGGCTACTACACACTGGCTACCAACATTAATAGTAATCACTTCCCTTTTCGAAGGGCAAATGCTTTAATTAAAGAGTTTTCAAAAGAAAACTCAACTTTAGTACCAGCTATATTGATTTGATGACCTAACAAAAATATTATTCTCTGTTATTTATACTGCTATATATTTTATTTTATTTAAATTTTAAATTTTTCGTTCTATATTAATTTATTTTTGTTACCATGATAATTTTAATTTAAACATTAGTTGCTTTTACTTAATAAATAATGATTTTTTCTTTTTGTAATTTCTTTTAGAGATGATATACAGTCTTAGAAAGTTTACAATCCCATGCAATATCCATAACAATCAAGTATGTAATTAAGTTATTCAAAGTGTAGATTAAAATTACATTTAGTCTAATACACTTATAATGTATTTACTCACTTGGAATTGCCTAGAATCATTAATAATTGCTCTTGCTGTTTTATAACGAATTATGTTCTGCTTGGTTGTTATTGATTTTGGTACCTAAACAAAAACATTAAAATTAGGTAAAATGTATTTTATACTGGTTCTTTGGTGGTTTGCTTGTTCCATGCTTGCTCCACTCATAAATTCTCATTGATGCCTCTTAAAGAGAAAATGTAATTTTAAAATTATAAAATATAATTATTATTATTATTATTATTATTATAAGGTAATTTGCCTAATTATAAAACAATAGAAAACACAACAAAATTTAACAAAATTCATAAAAACTTATTATTATATTAAGTGAGATACAAAGGATCTCTTCAAAGATTTGTTGAATAAAATTATGTATCTAACAAATAACTAATTATTTTCTAGAACCACTACATTACAAACACTAATAATAATTGTTATCATTGTAATACGTGTAATGTTTCTTTTGATGTTTAGCTGAGATATATCTAATTTATTATGTAACTTAATTCAAATAAGATTTATCTATTTCAATAAAATATTATTTTAAATCTGCATTATAATTATAAAATTTCAAAAAAATTATTTTTTATAATAAACGCTTAGAAGTATTATTATTTATTACAGTGTTTGGAGACCATATAAATACATGCAATTTAATAAATATTAATGCAATAACAGGCATGACAAGTGTGTAGTTGGTAAAAAAAGAATCATAGCCTATAATATATAGATAATAATTGCTAATCCAGGTAATTAATGTTTGTGAATAAAATTGTGTTGTTAATTAAAAATATAGTGAAGACAAGAGGTATATTAAAAAAAATTTATATTGATTACAATATTAAAAAGGTAACTAATTTAGAGGAGAGGGATTTTGAAATTGTAAATTAAAAAACTTGTTGACATTATAAGGGGGCTGTAGTCTCAAAAAAGTTTAGCACAGCTGGTGTACATAATGGTTTATTTCTCTTATTTAGATCATATTTAAGTGCAGTACACTCAACAAAACGATGAGAATAGAATGTATTTTGTATTTTTGTTTTAATCTAGTGTCTTATCAGTACCAGACTCAACAAACTTTACAGTTTCACAGATATAACTCTTGCCATGAATGGTATAATGCTACACCAATAAAATAATAATAAATAATTAAAGTACGTATATCAATACTAACATTAAATTTTAGTCTTTATTTAACTCAACATAAAAACTGTAAATATATAAACATGACTTAGATAATTCAACTATGAACTATGGATTTCAAATTAATATGTAAGAGAAAAAAATGAGTTAAAGTAAATAAACTATATTATTATACTTCTAGGTAGGCATTGTTTGAAAAGAATGTCGTTCATATTTAGTGAACAATACATGAACATAACTCGTTTTTTTCAAATTGTATGTGAACATTGTATATATATTTATGAATTTGAACAATTTTTAAGACGCTTAATTTACCTATTTAACATTTAAAACATAGATAGGTATTCAAAATGTATTGATTAAACAATGTTAATTAATAAACGTTAATATTGGATAATAATATTTTCTGAACATAATTCTTATTATAAAAAATATAATGAACGACCCAGTAAACGCATTCATCTTTTCAATGAACGTAAACGTCAACGTGTTCATTTGATAAAAACATGAACTGGAATGAATTAATTTTTTTAGTGAACATTCCGAATACTGATAATAGGTACCTATATGATATTTTATATTATATATAATGTATTTAAAAATGGTACCGAATAGAAGTAAAGGAAACGACTTCTTACAATAATATTCACACGGCGGGCTTCATCTGGAACGTTTTCACGGAGGACTTGAGCTAGAGAACAGGACTTGACAAAGGTGAGCGTACTGAACTGCGACACACTTTTCGATCACCGAACTGTTATTGACGTTAAAAAATTCACTAACACTGCTTCAACGAATATTCAATACACTGACGTTAAGTTTCATCGGATTAAAAACTAGTCAGTAAGAGCACAATCTGAGACTAACGCGTTTTACGTCAAAAACATTCGAACGTGAAAAAGGTAATCAACGGGGGACGAGACACGATGGGACTGGGCCCGAACACCAATAACAAATAATAAAAAAATAATTAAGTAGTTAAAATCTCAAAATCAACAGCAAATTACAAACCATGTGAGTAGGTGTTGCGTATAAACTGATACTGGAATGCTGGATAGCGTCGAGTCCACACCTACCTGTTGACCAATTGGTATTTTGATAACGGGCTACCAGTGCGAGGTGGATATATACGGTGGACCAACTAACACCCTCGCATCATGTCAGAGGTGTACGTCGTATTTACTACAAATGATAATCTCGGTAGAGTGCGCTGTTTGCTATTGATGTCCTATTCTTGTCAGCAGCTGACCGAGCGGCGGCGGAACGCGGATGCATTAATTTTTCACTTGGTAGTTACCTTGCGTGCCGGCGATCGACGTAATAATTAATAATATTATAACTTATAATACTGACAATTGTCAATGTATAATGTGTATTATCATTAACGGCTGTTAATATTGAAAGAATATTATGCTATACTTATATTATAATTATACTATTTGAAAGACTCAGGAGGTATGTAATTAATATTATTGAACATTATTATTTAATTGTTTCTATATCTTAAATAGAGCTGCAAAGAATACATTTAACAAATTGTTATTGCTTTCGAGGTTTCGCCTGACAATACTTCACAAAGTAATTCATTAACAACCACAATTGCATTACTTGTAGAAATACTAAAAACTTTGTAAATATTATAGCACTTGCAAATACCCTATTGCATGACAATTCTTCTTCGATTTTCCCTATTATTCCCCCTAAAAATATTGGTTATAACATCTATAGAGATGCGAAGAATTTTAAATTACCAGATAGATACAAGTAGTATGTGTTTGGGGAGTTTGGCTCCATTTTTACAGGGAGATGAAAAAAAATCAAGGGAACAAATTCCCCTTACAGTGCATCCAATCTCCCTGTAATTTCAAAACAAAAATTAAAATGTTTAACCAGTTTGTTAATCTTTTTCATAGAATTTTCCAAATAAATAAAAAAACATTTTTTTTCTTTCAATTTTGTTTATTTTTTAATCAATTAATAGTATTTTACATCAAATATTTAATGTTTACAATTTTAAATTATTATTTACCCTAGTTTTCTTACTTCTCTAGTAAAAGGTACATATTCAACAATTCGAACATGAATTAATAAACAATAAGCAGATACACCTGAAAGCGATTCTGATGATTCAATTTCTAATTGAAAATCTACTGATGAGGCTGTGGCTGAATCGTTCTGTTTTGAAGTGTCAACTACAATAATTGGAGCGTTTGTTAAAAAAGTAGAAGGGCTTATAATATAGGATTATGTATACTTTTTTTATAGTACGATTCTTGAAACGATGTATACATATCATATAATAAGGTGAAATTATTTTTCGAAAAATCTAAATTCAAATTATCATATGGATAAGCGACTGAGTTCAGAAAAACTTTAACGTTAGTCAGATTACAATGATCAAATATACTACAATCTTTTGCAAAAGAATTTTTACATACTTTTTGTAATCCAATTATAATAAATCGTGGTTTTTCTAATTTTGAAGCAGTTTTTAAATTCCATACAATTTTTTTTGCGATTCCGAGTTCAGGATATTCAAAAGTTTCAAATGATCTAAGAGGAATAAACAAAATTTTTTCTTTTTCTACAAGTTTCAATAATTTTAATCATACTCCGTCGTCAACAGTGATGTGTGGAACCTTCCATTCTATTTTGTTTAAAGTAACTTTGGCTGTAGATGCAACTACACCACTTTTAAAGTTTAACGCATTTAAATCTGTATGGCTTCAAGTTGATATTAATTCCAATTTAGAATCTATATTTTTTTAAAGTCTTCAAACAAGCCTAACCAATATTTCAATGGAATACAAGCACTAAATTCACCTTTTTCATTTGCTGATTGTGTTCCGTTTTTAAAATTCTAGCCTGCATTTTCATAACAATTATAGTTGTCTGGTGTACCGGATAAGTAACCTTTCAACCATGGCTTAAATATACAAGGTTATTGCAATAGTACCCCCACTATATCATTTTATCACGTTAAGGAATTAAAATAGTAGTAAGGGGACGACGTATACTGGCTATATTATGATATATGCTATAATATGGACCGTGCCCTTACGCTGCCATTTTATTTTTATTTGATAACAATTTGGCTATGTGCAATAACCTTGTATATTTAAGCCATGCTTTCAACGAGTTCGTGATTCCAAGAACACGTGTGCTATCTACTTCTATCCCGTTGATTTCCAATAGTATTTGATCGAAGAGATAAGAGTAACCGTTATTAGATAGTTTCACTTTGTCAGCTTCCGAAATCATTCCTTCTAAATAAATAAAGCTTTCGTAAAGATACGGATAAACATCTGTTTGCTGGATTGAAATACGTATTTAATCGTTATTATTAAATGAAGTAGTATAAGGTGTATATGAATGATATTCAATTTTTGTTATTTTGAAATCCGTTTCGTACTGTGAACTAATATCTAAAATATCACTCTCAGGCATTTTGCTTTAATCGATAACCCAGGGATTGTAAAATTCTTTTATTTTTCACATTCAATATTTTTACTTTATTTGATGTTGCCGGTATCACTTTAGTCTTATGACTAGGTAGTTGATCTGTTCTGAAAATGGGGGTTTATATTGAATTTTAATTCCATCTCAAGATTTGTAACGTTTAATATGTAACACGATTGTCAATGTCTCACCAAAATTATCAATCATATTATGATCTTGATCAACTAGCTGAACGGTTATGGAGTCGATATTTGTTTTATTCAATTTGTAATATATTAAATTTGGTGGCGACTGAATTACTTTAGATCCTGACCTATCACTCGGGAAAAACTCGTAAATCGAATGACTTTGAAAATGGTTGCTGAATGATCCTTGAGCTATGTTACACATTACTTTTATAGAATTAATTGTGTTTAAATTTACAGCTTTTTCCGATCGAAGAGTTTCAAACTCTGGTTTATATTCTCATTTTTCAAAACCTAATACAGGCGCCATACTATGTAAAATCTCAAAGTGTAGTATTCCATTACATTTTATGTACGATCTAAAATCGATAGGCTTAACCGAAATTTCGAATGTTAACTCTTTGTTGAATTTTCTATTATAGACATCTATTTGTTCCTTAACTTGACGCTTAATATCTTCAATTTCATAACATCCCTCTTCCAGTTTAATAAAACACATCATGTGGTCATTATTATTATTATCGTCAACTACTTGTATTGCAAATTTATTATAATTTTCGTTAATATTTTGGAACGAATTAAATGTCTGCAAACATAACAAAGCTATTTCCGAGTTCTCGTTGAGGTTTATAGACGGAAAATAATTTGTAGATAATATGGTAGTATTCCCAGTCAAACTTAAAGTAACTGATTCATACATTACACAATTTGAGATTCAAATTTAATAATGAGATCCGTGACGTTTAATATGAAAAAAAACTGTTAATGTCTCGTTTAAGTTATCAATCGGATTATTGTTTTGATCAACAAGCTGAATAATTATTGAATTAATATCTGTTTTGTTTAATCTATAATATATAAGGATTAGCGGAGTTTGAATAATCTTTGATCCTGTTCTTCCACTTGGAAAAAACTCGTGTATTGAATGACTTTGAAGTTGGTTGCTGAATGATCCATGTGCTATATTACACAATACTTTTATAGAGTTAATTGTGTTTAAATTCACACATTTCTTTGATCGATGAGCTTCATGCAATGGTTTATAGACTTGTTTTTCAAACCCAAAGACAGATGCAATACTGTTTGGAATATTTAACCTTAGTATCCCATTACATTTAATGTACGTTCTAAAATCGATGTGATCAAAAGTTACATTAAAGAATAGCTGTGTTTTATATTCGTTATTAAAGTGAAATAACTCTTTTGAAATTGTATTGTTAATATCTTTTATTTCATAACATCCTTCATCCAAAATAAATTCAAACGTTTTATATTTATGTTTATTATTTAATGAAGGAATTGGATCCATCTCCAGCCGGTTATTAGTCGAATTTATATTTGGAAATGAATTAAGTGTTTGTAAACATAATAAAGCTATTTCCGAATGATGCGTAAACGATTAAAGACGGAAAATAATTTGTAGATAATATAGCTGTATTTCCGGTCAAACTTAATGTCACAGATTCATACATTGTAAAAATTTAATGCATAAATGATCACAATTAAATGTATTGAAATCTTGATAGTTAAAATAGTTATATACTATTTTATACTTGTGAAAATAATGTTGTAATTCAATTGGCGGGGGTAAATCACCAAAGCTGTCAAAATATACAACTTTATCTTTATTTTTATGAAACGCTACCCAATGACTTCCTTCACCTGAAGATACATCCAAGTTTAAAATACCACATTCAATTGCAAACCGTTTTTTAGGTAAGTTATCACGTGAAAAGACACCACGGAAATGATTGATTCTTAACTTTCTAACACAATTTATAATATCTTGAGACGAAAGTGGTCTGTCAGGTAGCGAATTCAGTAGATTTTTTTTCTTGGTGCATTATTGACTAAATTTAAACCATTATCTTTTTTACTTTTCGAATTTTGAATCGCATTATACACCTTACTACCTTAGCACCTCCAGATATCAAACTACCAAGTGCCGACAATCCTGCAAATATTGGCATTAAGGGAATAATTGTACCTAATGACTGTCTCGGTGTCAAAATCATCCTTTTACCACCATTTTTTTTTCATTGCTGCTAGTATGCCATTTATTTTTATTTTTGTTACACGTTTCCGCTCACCTTTACAGCGTATACGTATTTTTCTTTTAGCTTTCATTACGTTAAATACTGCGTATTACTTTGTTACTATTTTTTTACACTTTATCAGCTTTATGATTATCGTTTAAATTGATGACTATTTATAAGAAAGTTTACAAGTCATTAAACAGTATTGACCGATTTACACTTGTGAGTTGAACGCGTTATATATAACTGATTACAAAGTACAAATTCTAGAGTATTTATATGAAAAAATGGATTTTACTGAACAGAAAGATAAATTAGATATTATAAATGTAGATGTTCAGTTAGTAAAAAAACCATCAAAACATGGATCATTATTACCTGATGCTATACGAGCTATACTAGTTGGTCCTAGTGCATCAGGAAAAACCAATATAATGTACAATCTGATCACACATGAAAACGGTTTAAGATTTGAAAATATTTATTTATACTCTAAAACCTCAAATCAGGAAAAATATGTTTTATTAAAAAAAATAATAGATGATATACAAGGTGCTAATTTTTTCATATTTACAAGTGGTGATAAAGTTATAAAACCAAACTTAACTAAGCCAAATTCTATTATTATTTTTGATGACGTGATATGTGACCCGCAATCTGTGATTAGAGAATACTTTAGTATTTGTAGACATTCGGGTGCTAGTTCTGTATTTTATTTAGCACAAACATATTCTAAAATACCAAAACAGTTAGTAAGAGATA
>NW_019104294.1:84152-85237 GCF_001856785.1 Myzus persicae
GGATTGAATAAATAATTGAATACTACTAAGTATTATTAAATAATTGGGAATTAATTATTTCGTTTAATGGAATACAATATATACCGTTTTGCGTTATGTTTTGTTTAATGATACATCATATATTTTGTTAAACGTTACGTTTTGTTTTGTGTTATTTATTTATTTAAGTTTATCGTTTTCCGTTATAATTACGTTTACAAATTTCAATCGTTTTTTATCAAATATAACGTTATAATCATAACGTTATTATAACGTTTGCAAACCCTGGTATAATCTGATCACGCATGAAAATGGGTTAAGATTTGAAAATATTTATTTATACTCTAAAACCTCAAATCAGGAAAAATATATTTTATTCAAAAAAAATAATAGATGATATACAAGGTGCTAATTTTTTAATATTTACAAGTGGCGATAAAGTTATAAAACCAAACTTAACTAAACCAAATTCTATAATTATTTTTTATGACGTGATATGTGACCCGCTATCTGTAATAAGAGAATACTTGAGTATTTGTAGACATTCGGGTGCTAGTTCTGTATTTTATTTAGCACAAACATATTCTAAAATACCAAAACAGTTAATAAGAGATAACTCAAACTTTTTAATAATACTGAAACAAGTTGATACAAATTTAAGACATTTATTCAATGACCATTCGTCGGCAGATATGGATTTCTCAAAATTTCGAAAAATGTGTCATTTATGTTGGAATCATAGTGATTATGGGTTTATGGTTATCGATAAAACTCGGGAAATGAATGATGAAAGATATAGATGTGGTTTTTATACGTTTATTAAAATTAATTAAATATAAGTATACGCATATACTTATATCATATATATATATATAACGTGACACTGTTATTATCTACATAGCACTATCAGTAGTCATACAATGCACTTATATTGTATTTATTATTTACAATGAACAAAGAAAAAGTTTTGTTAGAAAATTTGATTACATCGAAAAAAAATATTAAACGTAAAATAATGGAATTGAAACGTAATGATATAGATTCTGACAAGTATTTCCGTAAAGCATTTAAACCATTAATTGATCCACTGAAGCCTTTTCTAATTG
>NW_019104295.1:0-9968 GCF_001856785.1 Myzus persicae
CATGCGGCAGAAACGCATCGTGTGGCCCGAGCCTAAGGGTTGACTTTGAATTCTTAAAAGTTATAGAAGGTTTATTTTCTGCGTTAAAACTGCATCACATAATGTTCGCCGACACATACAATCAGTTAGTAAGGCCCGGTGCACACGTCCGGTTTTTGCCGCTGCGGTGCCGCTGCGGTACCGCAAATACGGCGTAATTAATATGTTATCAAATTGTACAGTGCACATGTCATGCGGCGCCGCTGCGTCACCGTTGCGTTCAGTGTCTGCCGCAGATAATAACGTCGCCGCAACGGCACCGCGCACGCAAATCCGGTTCAGTAGTACCCTGTTGTATATCGACTCATGCACACGTGCGATTTTTCCACGCAAGATGTCCGAAATCGACAATGTTGATATTGAGCTGTTGATCGGCAAAGTTAAAAATTATAAAGAAATTTGGAACATCGCTGATGAAAATTATCACGATAGGACCAAAAAAAGAAGTGCGTGGATAAGTATCTGTCAGAATTTTTTTCCATCGTTTGATGAAAGGGACGACAAAGAAAGAAATGATATTTGTAAGTTATTCATGATACGAGTATTATTAAAATTTGTTGAATAAATTTATTAAAACATCGAAAATTAATTAGTTATATATACCTTGCATTATTTTGTAGTTACAAATTTATAAAATGTTCAGTTTTATTACATGTCAATTAAAAATTTAATACAACAAGTAGTTCATACAAATAACACATAGAGTAATATGTAATATTTAAAAAAGGTATTAAATGTATTTATCTTGCCAAGGAACACTGCCAATATCCGAAACAAAATAATCAGCCAACTTATTTCTTGTGTGTATATACTGGTTAGTTGTTCTTGTTGTTTCTCCGTCTTGTTCTGTGTCAACAAATCCCGTTACACTCATGACATCTTGTATGTTGATTCCATCTCTAACTCTAACGTAGTTATGAAGTGAACAACAGGTTTTTACTACTGAAATGGCTAAATCCAAATTAGCATTTATGGGCTTATGAAATATTTTCCATTTATTTGACATTATACCAAACCCACTTTCCACATGCCTCCTAGCTCTTGAAAGTCTGTAATTAAATACCCTTTTCTTATGAGACAACACTTTTCCACTGTAAGGTCTCATGATGTTCGACGAAAGGGAAAAAGCTTCATCGCCAATAAATGTGTAAGGCATAATTATATTAGTACCTGGAAGGGGTCGGCTTTTTGGAATATTCAGTGTATTATTTTCAAGTGTCTTATAAAAATTTGTTTTTTCAAAAATCGTACTATCAGATTCTTTACCGAAAGCGCCAATGTCAATATAAATGAACTTGTAGTTTACATCTACGATGCCGAGCAAAACAATTGAAAAATAATTTTTGTAGTTGTAAAAAAGTGACCCACTCATCTTTGGTTTACGAATTCTAACGTGTTTGCCATCAATTGCTCCTAAGCAATTGGGAAACTGACTGTAGTTTTGAAATCCTTCAGCTATATCTATCCATTGTTCTTCGTTCAGCTCAGGAAATGATTCAGCTCGTAGTACTTCCCATATAACACCGCAAACTCTTCTCAAAATTTTTCCAATCGTTGAGTGTCCTATCCTATAAGTTAAATGTAGATCTATCTGATCACAACCACTTCCCAAGTACCTGTAATAAAATTACGACTCATATAATTATACTCATAATATATCATAGATTTTTTTACCACGGATTTTTTGGAAGTGTACCGTATTGATTATACTGGTTAGTTAAAAAATTATATAAATGTATTGTTTCTTAGGTGAAAAAGTTATCAAAAAGTGGAGAAACATAAAAGATAATTACACTAAAAATCAAAAAAAAAAACAAAACAAAGTCAGGACAGGGTGCCAACATTGGGAGACGTTACATTTATGATCGTCAACTATCTTTCTTACTAACAGCCGGGGCCACAACCAATACACAGAGTAGTATTGATGGGAACGACGAACAGGAGGATATAGAATTATTAGAAAACCAACCTAACGAAGAAGCTGAAATACCTCCATCCTACACTCAAAGCAGTTCATCAAAAAAACGTAAAAATGACTTAGAGTCATCTTTAATAGATTTTTTAAACACTCCGATTCCTAATCAAATCATAACAACACCAACTCCAGAAGCAAATCCAGACAGGTCTTTTTTCGAAAGCATATTGCCGTCCATTGCAAATTTATCAGAAGAGCAGAAAATAGAATTCCGCTGTGAGGTCCTAAATATTATAAAACGGATGAGGGCTGCAACTGTACCACCACAAAACTATGGTTATCCACCAATGAATCACAATTATGCATCTCCGAATAAAACATTACAGTTATCAAACTACTCTCTTCAAATTGCATCTTACCAACATCAAACTTCCAACTACATGCAACAATGCCCCCCAAGATATGCCCAACATGGTCCATACTCTGCTCCACTTCCTCAATCAAATTACATGCAACAATGCCCGCCAAGATATATCCAACCTGGCCCATATTCTGCTACACTTTCTCAATCAAATAACTCTGGGATGGATTCCAATCCTATATCTCCATGTACGTCAACTTACTCAGCTGGAAACAATCTCAATAATAGTGAAGAAGATAGTGTTGACCCTAATTAAAAATATTAAACTAACATTATTTTATTTGGTATTTGATAATTACTTACATTTTTCCTATGCGTACTTATTTTGTTACCCATATATATTATTTAAAAGTAAATAAATATGTATTATTAAATAAATTATTATTTATAAATGTATTTATACTCTTTTATTAAACATATTTAAGTATATTATCTAATTTTAGATTCTGAGCGGAGCGAAGAATGTATTGATTTTACAATGATGTGTGTTTTTATATATTTTTTTTTTTTTGTGCCTGTCATCATGATTTCTTGCAGTAAAAGTGCTCCGATTTTCAATAATAATACCGTTTCTGATAGGCGGAGTGGACCTCGGTCACAGAGTAGCTCACTGTAATTTAAAATGGATGTGTTAAATTTGAATGCAATGAAAGGTATCATTGTATACGAAAAACCATTCTGAACGGAGACGATTTGTCAGTCTAGGATATTTTATTTATTTATTTTAAATCTAAAACCTTCGATAGTTAATCCTTATGTTACGCGAGAATTTTTAAATGTTGAAAGTCATAAAAATTTAAAGTATAGACGCACGTAAAATGTTTTAACTTACGCTTGATTTTTTTATAATTATTGTAAACAAAACTTATGGACAACCTTGTAATAAATTTGCAATTCTTAGCTATGAACACAAAATAATTTGTAAATATTCGTGATTTTGATGCAATATTGTCAAAACTGTTATAAAATAAATAATAACAATAAAATTAACTTACCGCAAAGTTACTGCAATCATTTCTAGTGGTGGTATAGAGAGTCTCATGCACGTGTCTTGAGAGATTATCTTTGGAGTTACTCTTGTTGCAAGTTCGTCAAACGAACGAACACTCATTCGAAAATAAGTAAAAAACTTTTCTGGATTTTCGCTTATATCACTAAATGTAGTATAAAATTCACCTCTTAATAATCTACAATCTGTAAATGGGTGCACCCAGTAACGCCTATTATACGTTCTTACATATTTTTTGTGCACCAAGTAAGCAAAAATTGCCTTTTTTTTGTAATAAACCTCCATAGCTGGTGACTGAATGGCAACTAAAAGTGATATTCCATGACAAATGCCGTCTCGGGCGTCTGGATGACGTGCGGTTACCGCAACAAAAACGCAATGGTGTGTATTCAACAACTGCGGTGCCGCAGCGGCAAAAACCGGACGTGTGCACCGGGCCTAAGAAACCGTGAACACTCCGTTCGTTGGCTGTTCAACGTGTGTAATTTTTACAACGTGGGTGACCTTAACGATTCGCAGCAAGACATTGGTATATTTTATTCTCTTGTCAGAAGCGTTCCGGAATCTAATCGCCTATTTAACACCACCACCACCACCAACACCACCAACTCGACCAGAGTCACGCGACAAAAAATACCACATACGGCTGTTTTTTCTAAATTCGACGTTTACGCGTTGTTAAAGAATTTTTTCAAAAACTCAAACCAGGTACCGTTGGAATTCTGCATAGCTATCGATAAAATGTTTATGATATCGGTAGAATGGTTTGTCACGTACGTAACGGAAACCGGATTGTTGAAGAACACAAATACAATAATTAGTTCGAACACTGGTTTATTTTTTAAATTGTACAATAATAATGTTATTAATTTTTACGAAGCCGACATTTTGCCGTTCTCTTACACTGAAACTGTTTTGTTAAAATTCAAAAAAGCGTTGTTGGCTCGAATATCGTTAAGTGCCATCGATAACATAAAACGTGCCATCGATGTATCCGAAGAAATCGTAATAAAATTGATAATTTTATCGCACAAAATTTTAAGTTACGCTCTCGCGCCCGTCATATTGTCAAACCTACCAGCGTTGCCCCCGTACGAGTGGGTGCGTATTTTCATGTACGCGATTCTTAATTTTGAAAACGACTACGTACTTCTCAACGCAAAGTTAACTCTAAAAGAAAACAAAAATCTTCTGTGGCTGATCGGTGACGACTACAGAGATTCTAATTACTTATCCGATAAACAGCACGAACGCGAGTACATATTAAAAAATTACGATTACAAATACGACGAAACTGAAATCGTTCGTACCGATAGAAAACGCAAATTCAAAAAATACGCAGACAACAAAAATAAACGAATTCGAAATGTTTCGCTTTCGAATTCGGACACGGATCGAGATGTGTTTAGTTTTTCCGACACGGGGAACTTGTCCGAATCAACGTCGGGACAAGTCAAAAAATATGACGACAACAACAACAACAACCACCACGCATCTGTCTTTACAGATTCCGACGAAGACAGTTTTGACGGTTACTTTTCAGACGATGTCACAAAAATCGACGATCGAGAAATCGATTTGTTGTTTAAAGACTTACAAAATCCGATATTTTCATTAAAATCGGCGATCGATGAAAGTATTTCGTATCACACACAGACCCGGTACGAAATAAGAGATTTGTTCAAACCAAAAATATTGAAAAAAAAAAACTCGCGTCTCCAGCAAAAACGACGGCACCAATGAAACCAGATACAAACGACGGCAAGCGTCCCAATAATAGTTATAAGATTGGAAAATTGTTGGAATTAATGAAGAATAAAAAACGGGTTATTGTTAAAAAAAAAGATTATGAAAGATATGTATTGACAAACAACGAGCGATCAAAAATTCTAGACGGTTGTGAGACGTTTGGAATTATCACCAACAGAACTCTGGGAAGTAAATTTCGATCGAAATCATGCGTGTTGTGTAACATCAATAAACCGCAATGTATAAATATATTTATCGACGAACACACCGTGGTGGACGCATGTTTCTATTGTATTTCGAGAATCCACGATTTGATCAAATCTTCAAAATACACGTTTGAACAATTGTCCGAATTTCTGAACAAAAAAATTAATTACCGATACAAGGCACCTATATTATTCGAGAACGGGCGAGTGCCCGAAACTCTACACTTTCCACCAATAACAAAATATATATATGTATTGTACTATGCAACAAATTTAATATTACTAAACACTAAGTAAAAAAAAACACTTAAAACCTTAGTGTTTTTTTTTTTGGTTCAATATCATAGCTGCGAATAAAACTAAAAGTCTTCAAATCCATTTTTTTTTTTAAATTCAAAAAATCGCGCATTGAAGGGTTAAACTAAATATGTACGTATAATATACGTAGTTTTAGTTTAATGTTTACGTATATTATACGTCTTATATTCGTATAAATGTTTACTGGGTGCTGTTATGGCCGAAGATAAAAGAGGAAAGCATGGTAATCAGCCCAAGATGAATGAAACAGTTAGAAATAGAGTTACAGACCATATCAACAGAATTCCCAAAATTGAAAGTCACTATACTCGCAAAAATACTACAAAACACTACATTGAAGAAGCAGAACCATAACAGACATTTACAACGATTACCTGAACGACTGCAAAAAAGATAATGTTTCTTTCTGTAACATCAATTATTTCTATAACATTTTCACTAAGTTATTAGACCCTCAAGTAAAAGATGACGTGGTTGACAACTTCAAACCAACTCTTGACGAATTGGACGAAGAGATAGAGCACACATCTCAAGAGATAGCGGGAAAATCACTAGAAGATAACACTACCCTTGATTCAGGATTTATATCAAGCCAGAAGATAGCAGACAATGATGATCAGTTGAATGACATACCGTATGGAGAGTTATTGACACACACTGCCCAGATGAAATACCACTCACTAGTAAATGCACACGAAGACATTTTTTACAAGACGAGCCTCAACAAGAATATTATTGAATACTCGGAGCTGACGGAGTTGGTCAAAGAGGTTTTCGGGAAGACATCTAAACTGTTGTTAAATTATACTTGCATCGCTCTAGGATTCAAACTCTCTAAATCTAAGACTAAACAAGTAGCTAATGCTATGGAGATGATGAAAACACTATCATCTCAGTCACAAATTGAACTATTAACATCAGGTGACTGTGATTTAAAAAATCAAGAACAAGGTTTAGAAGTGGAATCATCTCAAAATACTTCCGAGATTACTTCTACTACAGGTACAAAAACCGTAGAAGAGGTAGAAGAGTTAAGACTGGATCAAGGTACTGCCAACACAATTGAAGAGCCTATGGGAGCATCCATCACAAAAGGGGAGATAAGTGAAAACGATATCAAGACAGCATTGAAAATCGCTTTTGACAAAGGGGTATCCTACAAAGAGGCTCCAGCAACTTCGAGCCCTACACAAAATGATACCAAAGAAGAGAACAGAGAGGATCTAGCCATAGACTTGAATACGACACAACAGGATCTAAGCAATGATAAAGTGGTAACTGATATATTAGATACATGTGCAGGAGGGATCATTGAATGTAGCACCGAATTGTCATCTCTCTTAATATCTAAGGACCAAACTAATGACCAACCTGACAACGATTATCAATCGGAAGATAACTCAGATGACCAAGCTGATCAAACAGATGCTGTGATTTATTCCAGGTTGCTGTCTACCAATTTGCGAGAGCAGCAAACCGAGTTCGGCTCGTTCAAGAATGTCATGAATGATGCTTTATTTAAAATAGAGTCTACCATCAATGGTTTAAAAAGTAAGATTACATTGCAGGACAAGGAAATTAAATCTTTGCAGATGTGCCTTAAGAGAAAGGACGAGGAGATAGCTAATTTAAGGGATTTGACCATTACTGAGGTCAAGGACTTAAGATCGGAGTTGGGAAAGATAAAGATAGCTTACCCTAATGAAACGACTACCAATATGATCTCAACCAGCATGATGTTTCATAAGAGTGACACAAGGCCTCATCAAACAGGTGAAAACTTGCCGACATCAAATAAACTCCTAGCGTCTAGCAATGCAGTACAACAGGACACATCAGACTTGATTAACTCGGGAAATAAAAGCGCTCTCAGTGCAAAGGCTTCCAGACCTCGTGAAGTGGCAGTAGCAACAAGGAAAAGAATACCTAAGGGACCGGTTGGTAATCTGAATCCCACTGCCACAATTACTCCCATCCAGTTGAACCATAGTAAGCATATCAACCAATCTAGTCAACCAAGTGTCTCTGATGCACTAAAACAAAATAGGGAGCAAAAAGCGTTGTATAGGGTCCACGCCAAGAAGATGATCAATGATGTCGCTAAGTTAGATTTTAGTCTAAATAAGAAGACAGGTGAAGTTTCATGTGAGACGGAGACAGAGACAGAGAATCTTAACAGCCGCGATAAGTTTCGGTTAGCCATCTCAACCATGGGTTCAGTTGTCATAGAAAAAAGGAACAAAATGTTTTTACAACCAGATATTTTAAAGAACATTTTAATTACAAGTGAGAGTTGTGGTGTAGTATGTGGACGCCAAATGTACGATGCATTATCAACTATGAGTCAGACCATAGAAGTTGGAGGAAATATGATAAAATAACGAAATGCACTGGGTGATGTAAGCAGTTCAACTGATAAATCAGAGTTGGTGAAAACTGCTATCTGTTTGTATGAAAAGCATATGCATAGCCTAAACATGTCAAATGATGCGAAAGCTTCATTGATGAGCATGCTAAAAGCATATAGTGCTTCTCTAAGGGAGTTAGCTGGTTTTTTAGCAGTATACGAGATATTCATAGGAGCCTTTTTAGCATCAAAATAAATTTTAACAAATAATTACTTATTAATAAAAAAAAAAAAAAAAGTCTCCCCCGACGGGACCCACCTTGACGCGGTGGGGGAGCTTGCGGGCCTTTAATTAGGTCTTACAAAGCGGTCCCAGCCTTACTTAGGCCCATCCACAGAGCCTTACCTTAACTGGTTGGGCAGGTCTGGTCCACCTGCAAGCGCCTGCAAACGGACACAGGTGAAGGTAACACCGCCACAAATCCCCCTGCCAGTAGGGCTAAAATGGCAGAGACAACTGTAAACACAATATGGACAGTCAATCTCGAAATGTTGTTACCACCCCAGGGGTCGGCAGTGGTGAGTGGGTCCGGTGTTTACACCGGTTCCCAAGTAGCGGGCTCACCAAGGTCGTCATCCGACAACCGTGAGGGTACGGGGGTGGCCAGCCTAGCCCCCGCAACTCAAAATGCAACTAGCGCTGATGTTGGCAAGTCCAGGCATGCCCTACATGACGGAGTGACTAAAGCAACCAAGGCTTTGGGGAGGGCTCTACGGGCCCAGGGCGGAGGTCTCGAGTCGCTCCTGGGTAAGGCCGCGTACTTGGAGTCGTTGAAAGATAAGCTCCGAAGCGAGCAGGCAAAGGAGGCCATAAAGGAAGTATTGACCGTAATCATGGAGATGAAGGAGAACCGTGAGAAGGTAACTAGGGCCTTTAACGTAGTTGTCGCTCAGGTGCAGGCCGACTCAAAGAGGGCCGCAACGACGGCGGAAACGGTGCCGATATCGAGGAGTGACGCCGGGACGCAATCGCCATGTTGGTGGGATACGGCGACACCAGGGGTAGGCCTACCTGCCCAGCCAGCACGGACGCTAGTCGAAGTTGGCGAGGCGGCGAGTGCCCCGAAATCCCCTTGGTCTGAGGTAGTTAGGAAGAAGGGCCAGAAGGCGAAAACTCTGAGGACAGGTGGCGACACTAAAGCAGCTGGAAACCTTGGAAAGACCTTACATTTTATAATCACAATCATACAATTACAATGGTTTATCTACTTCCTGTAAGCAAAGCTTGTGTTGGAAGTAGAGAGTTATGAATTATGAATTTATTGTTGTAATGATAATTAATATTATTTATCTATATATACTAATGAAAACAGATTTAAAAAAGTACAAATAAAGAGAAAAAAAAATAAGAAAAGAAAAATATTAAATATAAGTACAGCATTTTTAAAAAAACTTAATACACAGATCATATATACTATATACATAGAGTACCTAAAATAATATACAAAGTTTACAAGTATTTTAAAGCTCATGTAACAAAGTTTCACTTATATATCTATTTACATTAAATTTAGTATTTGTTCTTAAGTATTTTTTTACATTAAAGTTTAAGGTGTTGAATAGTTTTGGTCCCAGATAGTCGATGAATTTTTGGCCTATATTTTTTTTTGGATAATGAATCTTAATATCATAAGCTATGGTTTCACGCTTATTTCTTATATCATTCGGCGGAGAATATTTTTTTAGAGTATGACATATAGCAAATTTTTTGTACAAGAGAGTTAACGGTAAAACATTAAGTTCTACATAATTGTTCTTAGTGGATCCGGATTTATTTTTTTTGTTAAGACATGTACGAACTGCATTATTTTGTTGTGTATATAGTGGATTAAGTATACTATCTGTAGTACCACCCCATACAATTATTCCATACTGACATATGGACTGGTATAGTGACATGTATA
>NW_019104295.1:12959-78647 GCF_001856785.1 Myzus persicae
AAAAAAAACATTTATTTTGTTCGTAAAATATAAACTAAGTAGTAACTAGTAAGTATTACTTTACTACTAAGTAAGTGGCCCACAAAATGAACCAGCCCATTGGGAAAATTCCCAATTTCCCGATAAGCCAATCCACTACTTGCCATAACTGTAATTAAAGGGCCATAAATTGGTGTGCAAACTGCAAGGCACTAAATGACTTAAATGGTGAATTAATAAAAAAAAAGATAGAAACTTGACCTTTAAAAACTTTTTTTTGGTTATTTAAATTTTTTCATGTTCTGAAAAGTTTTTATGTTTATGTATTAAAAACATCGAAAAACATCGAGGTTATACTCGAAAATCCGATGTATCGACAACATCGATGTTTGAAAAATTTTGCCCACCTCTAGTGTATACCCATGATCCGTAACCAGAGGGACTAGGGAGTACTCGCACTGATATTGACGACTACGGAAAACCTTTATATATGAAACTTTATGAGTTGCACCATACAAGGGAGAGTAGCCCGGGAATATTTAAAGCCGCCAAAACACGCCATCTGTTGATTAAATAATTTCGATTTTTAAGATCGATCTTTTGCAACCGATCTTTTTTTGAATCGATCTTTTCTTTTCGATTTAAATCAATTCAAAAAATCGATTCACTTTCAAGAATCGCCCATCACTACACTAGACTAAAGCGTCGCTCCCGTCGGCGGTAATTATTAAGACAAACGAGATCTACGAAGCCACGCCCATGCGCAGAAGTTGGCCACCTGAATCGCTTCTTAAAATGAACTGACTATATACACAGTGAAAAAAAGAAACTGCTACAATGATTTCCATATAAAACAATGAAACACATGCTCCTACAATAATTATTAGTTATTTGTTAAAGTTGCAAATTAATTTTATACTGTTTTTATTAAATAAGTATGTAATAAGGTAATTGCTGTGATATTGTTTTGTAATTTTAAATAATTTATAATTAATATTTTATATTCAATATTATTAAACACTTAATTGTTATATAATATTTTGTTTTATAAATAAGCAATAAGGTAATTGCTACAATAACTTTGTTTATTTCATGATTTAATTTGTTTGATTTTAATAAAGGAAAATGCTTTAACCCTAGAATGGTAATATACGTAAATATTACGTACATGATTTATATGATGGGTGGTAACACTGTATTTATGATTAATAACAACTTGATATTCCTGGAATGCTATCTCTAGTTAGTTGACATCAATCAAGGTTTTTAGATTATAGAGGTTGCCTCATACGGAAATTTCGAAAAAGTAGGAGTGGGAGAACTAGTCCGATGACGTCATTGTAGTATAAATTGTTAACATCGTATACTACAGTATACAATCTACAACTACAGCTATCATTGGTTTTGAGTTTACCGTATTAATTATTTAAATATTTATTTTATTTTTACTATATTTTCATTTATTTTCATTGTTTGTACATTTCATAAGTTTATACGTATTATGGAATCAAAGATATTAAAGCAGAAAGGAGGCTCATGTTGTGCTATTGCTACTTGCATAAATAACTACAGTAAATCAAAAAATGATGGAAAATCCAACATATCATTTCACAGGTACTTAAAATTATTACCTATTAATGCATTATATTATATTTCAATATTTATATTAGTATAATACATGTCAAGTGTAAAGTGTATACCTACTATAGACAAGGTCCAAAAAGACCGACACTGTATATTAATGAATAATAAAACAGTCAAGTAACTGAAAATAATATATATTATTTATAATTAAGGTATTTAGGTATTTATTATATCTATTATTATATGCATTTAAAATATATTATGTTTAGATTTCCAAAAGATCTAAACTATCGGAAAGAATGGGTTCAGAAATGCAAACGAGGTGACCATTTTAATCCAGATACATCATTTATTTGCTCTGATCACTTTAATGTTGATGCATTTGTTCGAGACTTAAAAGCAGAACTTTTAGGTAGTATTTCTAAAAATAAAACTTTGATATAATATATTTTATTCTTTGTTGTATTTTTAGGATATAAATCTAAGAGTCGAAGACTTAAAGAGGATGCAATTCCTACGTTGAATTTACCAACTGACTTAGTTGAATCTGCATCAATCATTAGTCGTAGAAGAAGGATGGAAAGAAAATCAATAAAAGAGGTTAATATTAAAATTTATATTCATGTATTAATTTTGTCCCTGTGTATTACCACAGTCAAATACTTAAACAGAAAGTTTTATATTATTTTAGTATCATAATAATATTAATAATTTGTAGAGATAATTTATTATATATATGATGTAATATCATGATTCATGACCTCATAACCTGTACAATTTAATGTTTATCTGATAATTGCAAAGAAACAATAATATATCAAACTCACTAATAAATCACAATATATAGGAATAAATATTATATTATATTATCTCACTTATCACATTACTTTGTAACTCACAGATATTTGTTAATAATTGTTGTAGGATCACAACAAGATAATCAATTCAGCTCTTAGTACATCCAGTACATCCAAAGTACTGTCTATACCAGATGATGATCTTACACAAGTTAACATTGAACTAGATTATGAGAAGTTTTATATCAATCTACTTAAAGAATATGACATATTAAAAACTGATTACAGTGTACTGGAAAAAGAAATTGCGTCAATTAAAAAATCTGATATTGACAATAAAAAAATTAATGAATCACTTCGTTTGAGTATAAAGGTTCTAACTAAAAATTTGAAAGAAACTAACTTGCTTTTAAAACAAACGCAGAAAACTACAACCAAACAAATCAAATTGCTCTCTTTAAATAAAAGTCAAACCATTGAAAATCAAGCCAAGAAATATTTGTCATCTATATTTTCTGCAAACCAGTTGAATTTAATAATGCAAAAAAAGAAAAGGGTCCATTGGACAAGAGCTGAAATTTCAAAAGCCTTCACTCTTAGGTATTTCAGTAAAAGAGCATATGTCTATGTCAAAAATGAACTGCATTATCCTCTACCTGGTAAATAATTTTTTATTTTATACTCATTGAACCATTATACTTAGTTAAAAAATGTTTGTATTAATTTTAAATTGATTTTAGGACTTTCTTCTCTTCAGAGGTGGGCCAAAAGCATAGAAATGAGGAATGGTGTTCTTCATGATGTACTAAATCTAATGAAACTCAATGGTGAAGTATTGAATAATTCTGAAAAGCTTACAGTATTAATGTTTGATGAAGTTAAAGTGTCTAGTGTCAAGGAGTATGATGTCCTTCATGATGAAGTTGTTGGGCCTCATAACCAAATGCAGGTGATTATGGCTCGAGGACTAGCATCTCAATGGAAACAGCCAATTTATGTAGACTTTGATAAAAAAATGACTAAAGACATTCTCTTTGATATAATTGAAAGACTGGATCAAATTGGATATAAGGTTGTTTGTTGTACTAGTGACTGCGGTGGGGGAAATGTTGGTTTGTGGAAATCTTTAAATATTAGTTATGAAAATCCTATATTCTCAATCCCAAACGGAAGAGATATAGTATACATTCCAGATGCACCTCATATTCTAAAGCTTATCAGAAACTGGTTATTAGACACGGGTTTTCAAATTAATGACCAAATTATCAACAAAAAACCATTAGAAGCATTGGTAAGAAATATGTCTACAGAGCTTAGTGTTTGTCATAAACTAACTTCCGAACATTTAACCTGTGATGGACCCCTGAGACAAAAAGTAAGATTAGCAACACAATTACTGTCTCATACCACCGCAACTGCACTTAAGCATTATAAACCTATAACTGATATAAAATTATTAAACGACACAGCCAACTTTATTGAATTAGTTAACAATTGGTTTGATTTAGCAAATGTTTCACACACAAATGATAAGCACTCTCCTTATACAGCACCATATGGCTTATTAATTGATGAACAAGATGCACTTCTCGATAATGTATATGATATATTTTTAACAATGAGATGCAATGGGAAAAAATCACTTCAAATTTTTCAAAAGGCTCTTCTTATGAATATTAACGGGACAAAACATCTTTTAAACATTTTACAACAAAATGGCTTGGAATATCTTTTAACAAGTAAAGTAAATCAAGATGCTTTAGAAAATTTATTTTCACAAATTCGATCCAGAGGAGGACTGAATGACCATCCATCCCCTCTTAATGCGTTGTATAGACTACGAATGATTATTCTGGGTAAAAATCCTGGTGTGGTTTCCAATCAAGCGAATACCAACGATAAAAACAAAGAAGAATTTATGGTGGCCAGTACATTAAAAAAAATTAATTTTTCTATTAGTAATGAACGTGAAAATATAGACAACTCTGAAACTGATACAGACACAAATGATTATTTAAGCGATACTGATGAATCATCAATATCATCTGAGGTACAATGTGTAAACAAGCTTGAAATGACCAATGATGCAGTTGAATATTTAGCCGGTTGGATTGCTAAAAAATATCAACTGAAATTCCCTGAACTTGGCTCTATCACATCAAAATCAAGTTATGATAAAAGTTCACATGAACATAATTATTCAATGCCATCATGGATAAGTCATCTATCTTATGGGGGGCTTATTGTTCCAAGTAATAATTTCAAAACAAATATATTTAGGATTGAACGTTTATTTAAAAAGATTACAAAACAACAAATTCCGAAAGGCCTGGGTGTTGTCAAAAATTTAACTAAAAAAATAATATCTAGAATGGATATGGAAAAAAAATATAATATTGTCATCCAATCATATATCAAACAACGAATACTTATTCGTATGAAATACTACAATAAACAACACACACCGAAGTCTAAATTCCGCTTACAAAAACTACAAAAATTAAGAAGGCTGATGACATAATCTATTTTATTGTAATCATGTTAAGCTGTTGTTATTATAAAATTATATCTATCTGTTAATATTGGTATTGAATTGTGTATTTAATATTAAATTAAATGTTTCAAGTAGTATATTAATTACTGTTTTATTTTAATTACCATTACCTATAATCAAAAACATTTTTCCCCCATTTTTTTTTTTAAAGTTTATTATAGGTATTGACTAATAATATTGAATTTAATAATACAATATTATTTATATTATTTAATATGAAATTATTTTTTTTGAATAAAATATAAAATATACAAACATTTTTTTTTATTTTCATAAATATAATAGATTATAAATGTATATGTTTGATCAACTGAACTACTTGGAACAATAAAAATTTAAAAAAAATATAATTAATAAAAATGGCTATAAATTCTGACATAAAAATAATACATTTTGTGAAAAACATTTGATTACCTAATCTAAACACATATTTTTTAGCCTTTGTTCATATTTATTTTTATTTATTAAAACTGTAACAGTTTAGATATTTAACAATTTAATAATTATTTTTGAATTTGATTCAAGTACCTAGGTCAGTAAGTTAATCAAAAATATTAATTTTTCACCTTTTCTATTACATTTCCAATGCGACACGGCTATCCGCCGGTAATCGTAATATCGTATACTACAATGACGTCACTAGATCAGCTGCGGCGTGCGGGGTTTTGGTTTTGTTTACATGATTATGAGGCAACCTCTATAATCTAAAAACCTTGGACATCAATGTTGTGTAATAATGTTTTCATATCTATCATTTCATTTTGTGCACAACCTTATCACCGAAAACATTACACGTAAGTTTTACGTATCATTACTATCCAACGTAAAATTTTGTACGTAAAATAATCGTATTGTTACTATCAAACGTTAAAATGTATACGTAAAATAATCGTATAGTTACTGAAACACGTGACATTTTATTCTCTATTATTATTTCATATTAATTTGTATTTTTGTGTTGTTTGATTTTGCGTACATCGAGTTTTATCTTATAAAAAAATATGGAGGTAAATGATATAGATATTATTCGTTTGCTAAATGAATTAACAGACAATGAAAGTGGAGAAGAAAGTGGATTAGAGAATGAGTATTCAACGGACGAGGAAGATATAGATAATAGTGATGAGGATCCCGATTATTCTCCGGCAGAAGAGAGTGTATTAGATGAACAATTGAATGTTGACATTAGAAATATAGAATTAACACCTATAGAGTCACGAAAAAGAAAAATTGTACAGTCTTCACACACTAAAACAAATAAAGTAGGAAAAACAAATAGTGAACTTGAGAGTGTAAATACTGATAATGATTATATTATACAAATTCCAAATAAATCTGAAATCGTGGGTAAAAATGGGTTTTTATGGAAAACTCAGAGTACTAAGTCCGGTGGTAAAGTTTCTCAAAAAAATATTATTCATATTCGCCCTGGACCAACCCCCATGGCAATTAATTCATATGAGCCAATCGAGTGTTTCAAACTATTTTTCACCGATGAAATAATTAATTTAGTTCTTTTGTACACAAATCAAGAAATAGATCGTCAGAGAGTAAATTACAAAAATAAAGAGAGCGCAAGCTTATGTCATGTGACATTATCTGAACTCAATGCTTTATTTGGTCTTTTGGTACTAGCAGCTGCCCTTAAAAATAACCATTTGACCACGAAGTTACTCTTTGATACTTCATTTTGTGGTAATAGATATCGGGCAACTATGTCAGAAAGTAGATTTAATTTTTTAATTAATTGTTTGAGGTTTGACGACAGAAACACTCGTCCACAGCGTAAAGAGGAAACAAAGTTAGCACCTATTTCTATCATATGGGATATTCTGCTGAATAATTGTAGAAACAATTGAAGGGCTTGCTGCAACAACCAGATAAATCCACTTTTTTTGGAATATCACTTTTTGACGAAAAATAATAAAGGAAAATTTTCTTTAAAAACAGATGCAACAATCAGATAAATCCGATTATTGACAAAGAAGTTATTATAGAAATGGATTTATCTTGTTTTACAAAACACGTGCAACAATCAGATAAATCCGGATTTATCTTGTTGTTGCGTTTATATGGGCACACTGTAATTCGCACGCTATCACTTATCAGTTATCAGTTATCAATTATACAAAATATCGTTTATATTAGTTTTAGTTTCGTAAGTTTCGTTTAAAATTTTCATCTTTATTAATTTGTTACTTGTTCACTGTTAATAACGTTTCGTTTACTGCTTATTCTTACTGCTTATACCTTTTTAACTGTTAACGTTTTTGTATTTTATAATGAATGACGATGATATTAACGACGCTTTAAATGATTCATTTGAATACTCCGATGATGATGACGATTTCCTTGATCCAGATTTTTCTCTAGGTGAGAATGTAAATGATGATTTGCTTGTGGGAATATTTCCACTATTAAGTAATTCCGAAAACGATGAAGATGTAGATGACAATATAGAGATCAATGAAGGTAATAAGGAAAATAAAAATTTAGAAGCAGTAGATTACAATATAGAGAACAATGAAAATAATAGGGAAAATAATAATTTAGAAGCAGTAGATAACAACATAGAGAATAGTGAAGGTAATAGGGAAAATAATAATTTAGATGCAGTAGAGGACAATACACAGAACAATGAACAAGAAAGTTCTATTAGAAGGGGCAAAAAAAGGTCAAGTAATCCACTGATATGGAAAAGAAATGTTACAAAAGTACTTCGAGCTCAAGGTAAAGAATGTGTAAGTTTGAGAAATAAAATTATAAAAAGAAGAGTAACAGGACCCCCTTGTAAATGTAAGTTACAATGTTTTGAGGCTGTGACTGATGAACAAAAACATTTGCTTATAAATATGTTCAACAATATAGCTGATAAAGAAAAGCAAGATACCTTTCTATCTGGATTAATACAAATTAGTGATGTGTTAAGACGCCGCCCAATAAATAATGAAAAACCCAACAGAAGTGTTGCTTGCTCATATAAAGTGCGTTTTGGGACCGATGAATTAAAAGTTTGCAAAACTGCATTTTGCTCTTTTTTTGGTATTGGCAAAGCAGTAGTTGAAAGGGTTTTTACTAAGTTAAGACAAAATATCCCTAGCCCAAAAGATTTGCGTGGAAAACATACAGTACGACCTAATAAATTACCTGATAATATTTTATTTCAATTATCGGCACATATTCAGAGCTTCCCCAAGTGTGTTTCACACTATAGCAGACAAGATAACAATGAAAAACGTTATTTATCTGCTGAGCTTAGTGTACACAAAATGTATGAAATGTATATTGAAAAATATGAACCTGACATTTATGAGATATTAATAAATGGAAGAAAAGCCAAACCTATTGTAAAATATCCATATTTTCTCAAATATTTTAACAATAATTTTAATTTGTCGTTTGGCAATCCAAAATCAGACACTTGCCAAACATGTGATCGACTAGACAATTTTATTAACGCTGAATTAAATACAGACATTAAATTATCTTTGATTGAAGAAAAACAAATTCACCAAAAAAAAGCAGAATTATTTTATGCTGATCTAAAAAGATTATCTCTAGAGTCTAAGGAAAATACTGATTTAGAAGTTTTATCATTTGACTTCCAACAAAACATGCCTTTACCACATGTACCATGTGGTGATGTGTTTTATAAAAGGCAAATTTGGTCATACAATTTTTGCATTCACTCAGCAAAAACAAACCAAGCTTACTTTTTTATGTATGATGAGTCAGTTGCCAAAAAAGGCCAGAATGAGGTTATAAGTTTTCTCCATTATTATTTACAAAATTTACTTCAACAAGGAGTAAAGACATTATACCTTTTCGCAGATAACTGTAGCTCACAAAACAAGAATAATGCTTTATTTCAATATATCTACACTATTATAAAATCAAATGCATTTGGATTAAATACAATCATTCAAAGGTATCCTGAACCAGGGCACAGTTTCCTGCCATGTGACCGCTGCTTTGGTTTGATTGAGCAGAAGAAGAGAAAAATTGAACGTGTATTTTTACCAATAACTTATCAAGAACTGGTCAAACAAACAAACATCAAAAAATTTCATGTGATTAATGTTAATCAAAATTTTATATACAATTTTTCAGATTACTTAAAACCATTTTTTAAAAAATATATTACTAGTAAAAACAAAGTCAAGTTCACAATAATGGCTTATCGCTGTATTGAGTATACTAAAGAGGGTTTGTTATGTAGTGTTATTCCCAATTCAACTGCCAAAGAGCATTATACAATAGAAAAATCTGGATCCTTATTGAAATTTCCCATGGAAAACCTCCCATTATTGTATCAAGGAAAACTTAGTATTAAAGCTGCAAAACTAAAAGATGTCCTTGAATTGGCTGCAAAATATGTTCCCCCTCAACATTTATGGTTTTATGAACAGTTTGTAGAAACCAATGATGATACAGTTTTATCAGACTATGAATACTAAAAAATTAAACTTAATATTTTTAATTTTATATCAAATACCTAACAGCAATAATTTTGACTTCGAAATAGTATTATAGCCTATAGGTTTTTATTA
The DNA here is from genome assembly GCF_001856785.1 of Myzus persicae. Classification (NCBI taxonomy): domain Eukaryota; kingdom Metazoa; phylum Arthropoda; class Insecta; order Hemiptera; family Aphididae; genus Myzus; species Myzus persicae. The sequence continues at coordinate 22,424 of NW_019104295.1, forward strand.
TTACTATATTATAATGTGTGATAATAATACTTTTTACCAAAGTTAGGTATGCCAAAGTATTGTATTTCAGTTTATACTGTTATATAAACTATATTGATATGTTATTACTTTTTAAGGTATTTAAATAAGAAAGGAAGATGTCTTATTATTTTATTACTATATTTTTTTGTTTTTTATTTGTGTAAAATTTATTAACATTGTTATTGTTATTTAGAGGAAACATATTATTATTATTTTTTGTGATAATAATACTTTTTACCTAAGTTAGGTATGCCAAAGTGCCCAAAGTATTGTATTTCAGTTTATACTGTTATATAAACTATATTGATATGTTATTACTTTTTAAGGTATTTAAGTAAGAAAGGAAGATGTCTTATTATTTTATTACTATATTTTTTTGTTTTTTATTTGTGTAAAATTTATTAACATTGTTATTGTTATTTAGAGGAAACATATTATTATTATTTTTTGTGATAATAATACTTTTTACCTAAGTTAGGTATGCCAAAGTGCCCAAAGTATTGTATTTCAGTTTATACTGTTATATAAACTATATTGATATGTTATTACTTTTTAAGGTATTTAAGTAAGAAAGGAAGATGTCTTATTATTTTATTACTATATTTTTTTGTTTTTTATTTGTGTAAAATTTATTAACATTGTTATTGTTATTTAGAGAAAACATATTATTATTTTTTGTGATAACGCAATACATTTTACCAAAGTTAGGTACTTATACAAAAGTATTATATTTTAATTTATACTGTTCTATATACTATTGCTATGTGATTAATTTTTAAGATATTTAATTAAGAAAGGAAGATATCTTATTATTTTATTACTATATTTTTTTGTTTTTTCTATTTTGTATTTAGAGAAAACATATTATGATTTTTTGTGATAACACAATACATTTTACCAAAGTTAGGTATACTAAAATATTGTATTTCATTTTATACTATTATATAAACTATATTGAAATGTTATTAATTGTTAAGGTATTTAAATAAGAAAGAAAAGTACCTTATTATTTTATTACTATATTTTTTTGTTTTATTTGTATGAAATAAATATTTTTTATTGTTATTTATTGTTATCACTACTTGAGTATTATAATATTATATAAGGAAGGTAATATATCAAAAATAAATTAAGAAATAAATTATTAAAGTGCTAATTTAAGACATAATTTACAAAACAAAAATAATAGGTTTTATGTATAAAATGTTTTTATACAAAATGTTATGTCAGATATGTCTTACTATTCCTTATTTGAAGGCTTAATATGATGATTAATAATTATAAATAAGAATAACATTGAAAATGCTACTGATATTGGATATATAAATAAAATTACTTAAGTAATAATATAAAAACTAATACACTTAAGCGCAACAACCAGATAAATCCATGCTCCCCTCAACTTTGACAAACAAATAATACCCCTATTTTTTTTTTTTTTTTTTTTCAAAGTTTAAAATATTGTGAATAATTATACAAAGAATAATAAACAAACTAAAAAAAAATTATTTTTAACAAGTATTTAGCCTAAAAAAAGAATTTTCTTTGCCCTGGAAAATTTCAAAAAGTGGATTTATCTGGTTGTTGCAGCAAGCCCTTCAATTACAAACCCGGAAGTTACGTAACTATTGACGAACAATTAGTAGGATTTAGAGGAAGATGTCCATTCAGGATGTATATCCCATCTAAACCTACGAGGTATGGAATCAAAATAGTGATGATGTGTGATAATTCATCGAAGTATGTCATTGATGCTGTACCGTATTTAGGAAAAGGGACAGTACCTAATGGCTTAGTTGCTGCTGACTTTTTTGTGAAACAATTAGTAGTTAGTATAAAAGGATCCAATCGTAATGTGACCATGGATAATTGGTTTTGTAATATACCATTAGTACTATCTCTTTTGAAAGAAGAAAAGCTAACTGTGATAGGAACAATAAAAAAAAATAAAAGAGAGTTTCCTACTGAGTTCACAGACCTTAAGTTTCAAAAAAGAAAACCACAGTCATCATTTTTCCTTTTTCATGAAGATATGACTGTTGTATCTTACAAACCAAACCAAAATAAACTTGTAGCTTTGATATCATCTGCTCATCAAGATTCGTCTTTAGATAAAAATACCAAAAAACCGGAAATAGTTATGAATTACAATTCCACAAAAGGAGGTGTTGATTCCTTTGATCAAATGACCCATAATATGAATTGTAGTCGAAAAACAAAACGTTGGCCGTTATGTTTTTTTTACAACATGTTGAATATTGCTAACGTTAACGCTTACGTGATTTATTTACATAACTTTTATAAAAAAAATAAAGATAACCGAAAGCCACTATCTAGACTACACTTTATGTTAGGATTGCACAAGCAACTGACAGAAGAATGGCAATGTCAAAGGTTAAACATTCCAAATATCAGCAAAGAACTTAGGAGAACTATACAAGAGGTGATTGGTGAAAAACAAGGTACAATTATTGATACAAGTCATAACACTCAATCAGGTCCAAGAAAGTATTGCACACTTTGTAATTATAAAAAGAAAAGATTGACGACCACATACTGCATCGAATGTGAGAGACCTGTTTGTGGAGAACACCAGAAAAAAAAATGTATTGAATGTTGAGAAAATTGTCATTTTTATAAAGTATTGTATTTTATAGTTGGATTTTTTTATAAATTAATTTATTAAGTTTAAAAATGTATAATTTAAAGATGTTTGTTTTCTTTTTTATGGTTGAAAAATTAATACCAAAATATAAGGCTTATTTTGTTTGAGTTAATATTATATATTTATTTTATTCTTATTTTATTTGACAAAAAAATATAAAAAAATAAAAATAAATTACGGATTAATAAAAAAAAAAATGTTATACGTAAAATTTACGTATCATTACCTGTACTGTAGTATGGTATGACATTAGTACTCTAGGGTTAAAAATCTTTTTAGATACGCAACATGAAACATGGGTTTTTGATAATGTATCTTTTTGGCTACAGCTCATAACTCAAAAACTCGAAGAGTTACATTATTTTTTTTTGTCATTTTTGAACTCAGTGACCTCAAATTAGTTAAAGATAGTCAACTTTCAAATTTTCAGTTATAAATTTCAAGTTCTGCCAAGTTAAGGGTTAATTCAAAATTATTTGGATTTGATAACTTCAATGGATCTTCCGACTAATTATTTGAATTAATCAAAATAATTTTTAAAAAATGTCATAAATATTGGTTATTTTAATAACTGCTATGTTAAAGATTAATACAAGTTGCGACCTAGGATTAAAATAATACAACCTTAGCACAAATGTGATACATTGTAAAAATGCATTATTTTTTATTGATGATAGAATATTTTAAGAAAATAAAACAAAATAAATAGTCAAGTTATTTTATAAAAAATTATTAAAACAGAACTATATTTTAAGCTTGTTATGATTATATAAAAAGTGACCTTTAATCACATTACAAAACTATATATTTCATTTAACATAAAAAAGCATGTATGATATAATATTTAAAAAATAAACAATTTTTGGTTCAATATATATTAACATTGTAACACAAAAAATATTTATTTTTTGCAATATTTTTCTGGTAACGTAATTTATGTTTTTAGATGGTTATTTACATATTTACCACATCACTAACTAATTACAATAACAGCTTAAATAACATACAACTTATTTGATTAGTAAATTATTTTGAAGAAAAGATTAAAAATTAAATTAATTATACATACTATATAACAACTACTTTTTAAATATTCTCTGCTACACATTGCATTATAAACTTGTAAACTATTAATATACTGTATAACTCCATTGTATATAGACATAATGTAATATACCTGTTACGTATAAATAACAAACATGTTTTCACCACATAATACAAGTTGGCTAACATGTACAACCAAATATTTATATTTGAGATGGTGCGTTGTTATTTAACATATTCATTCAAGTATACATTTAAGAGCTTACGGATGGTTAGACCGCGCCAGAGGCTCATTCATATACATTTGTTGAATAATATAATATAAAATCATAGCTAACTTGACCATAACTTGATATATCACTTGAATGTACAACTTACAATATTATTATACACAGTAATTATAATAATATTAACAAGTATAAAATATTGTTTTAATTTTTTATTTGTTTTACTTTAAACAAATGTACATCAATATTAATGCAAATGTGGTAGATAAGAACAAAAAAATAGCTATTATAGAAGTAAAATTAATAGTTTAGTTATAATGCAACTATAAAATAAAGTTTCACTGCCTTATTAAAAAATATTTTGATGGTAGCTTATGTAAAAAACCAGATAAAAACCTTTTATTCATAATTCAGAACCAAATTATATCATGCATTAATTATTTTTAAATGAAGTAAATATGTTACTATTAAACCATAAAATATAAATATAAATAATTAAAAAAATTATCAACAAGCATAAAATTATTTTTTACTTGATTATTAATTGGAACTACTCTTAAACAAAATGGAAATGTTTGTGACTTAAAAGACACAAATTTAAAATAAAGAAATTAAATGAACACATCAATCATAGAAGTATGAATTTTGAAGATGATCAGTCAACAGGTCACATTTGGTATTACGTTACAACAAAAAAATATGTTATTAAATAAAAGACAAGGGGCTAGGTTGACCAGTGATAAAAACAATGAGGATGAATATGGGACAAAAGTTACCTACCTGTGGACTTTCCAGAAGGGAGGGAAAAGGTATCGTAAGTGCCTGGAAAGCCAGTATTGTTACAGTTAAATAAATTTGATTACTCAATTTTCTGCTATTTTGTGTGAAAGAAGAAAAAGCTACGGATGTGAAAAAACTACTAACAAAGCACTTTGGTCTCGATTGGGAAAAATCTGCAGAGAATCTGCAATACTATATAGATTTTTTCGATCGTCAGGTATCGAGACCCACCCATGATGAAAGCAGCGAATGTAACCCTGATTGCGAATATGTAGACAATTGTATGGAATTCATAGTTTAACGTTTGTTTTTGTTTTCTATTAACACATTTATTTTTTACAATTTTTAATACATAATATATAGAAAATAAAAAGTTGTATGATTTTTTTTTAAAGTTTTAAAAGAGTTGATATTATTTTGTTTTTTTATTAAGAAGACTGTACTGAATTATTTTATAGTTAAACAGTTGTTTTTTTCTAGCAATAGATTTATTTTGTTACTATTTTTTAATATTATTATTTTATAGAAAATCAAAAGATGAATGGTTATTTAAAAAGTTGTAAGTGTTAAAATATTGTTTGTTTTTAAAGTAATAAAAATATAATAATCAGTTATATTGTCTGTTTTAATCCTACTTTTTCTATCAACATGACTTTTCTATCACTTCATATTATACATTTTCTACGTTTCTGTGGCACATAAGGCAATCTCCATGCGTTTCTGTGACAACAGCGACAATCTCCGTGGTCCCGCAGCAAATTTGACAATGTCCATTTTCCTTCCTTTATTATTTAATGCTATCGACATTTACCAAATTATATGATTACGGGGAATAACACCAAACTCTACTATCAATCAACGAAAAATAAAATATCATGGAGAAATACCAAGTAATGGTAAAACAGTTTTTCGACATTTAAAAAAAATCACTGCGTTTGGAGATTGCTGACTTTGCCACGTAGCGCCTCACATTTATTTGTTTTGATATAATTTAATAGGGAATATGTTTCAGAAATTATATTACTTGATAATTTGAAACTGTCCTTTTTAAAATTAATATTCTATACTTGTTAGAATATAATAATGAAATCGTGAGACTATTCAACATGTTGTAATTATTATAATTAAGACTCTATCATAAATCTTAAAAATTAATATTTGAGAAGAAATGAGAAAAGTTTGAAACGAAAACTATAAAATATCATGTAATGCGTTAATAACTGGTATATACTATATACTATATACTGAAATTTTAGTTTAGCCAACTAATGGCGGCCTAATCTCTTATCTTATCACTCCGTATGGCCACACTCTCACTATTAAGGCACTCTAGTGATGATTAACTATTATTCAATTATTTTTATTTTTAATATAATTTAATTTGTTTTTTTTTTTTTTTTTGTTAATTAACTTAAAAGACTGTTTAAAGATATAAGTGGATATCTCTCATTTATTTTAATTTTGTATGTATTGAGTTGTTTTTTGTTTAAAATAATTTTATTTTAAAATGGTGTTGTTAACGTCAAGTTATAATATCCAACTTGTTACTAAAGGCTGTTAAATATTTATTTATTTATCAAATATCAAGTATTTGTTTCTTTTTGTTTACTAAAAATGGATTAGCATTTTATTTTTAATAATTATTAAATCTAAGAGACTGTTATTAATATAAGTATCGAATAAATCACAACATTAAATCCTAGTTTTGCTATTTAATTAAAGAAAAAAATGTGCAATAACATAAATAAAAAAAGAAATTGATGTATGTGAAATAATATGTAATAAACCTATACTTCTTAATTATGTTTTATTCATCAATGTGTTACCTATAACATATTCGGTGAAATAACCAGATGTTTTGGACGTATTCTGTTGTAGAGCCTAAAAAAATCAATACTTAAGCATTAAGCATTATGGTAATTACTGTTTATTTTATTAAATAATTAAAATTTGCTTATTATGTAATTATGTGAAATACATAATGTATCAACCAATATTAAAATAATTCAACATTTTTAAATTTTTAAATTTTTCTTATATAATATATTATATATAAAAATAAAAATAGATGTTTTTCGTATCTCCTGAAAAATTGTAAATTTGTACGTAATCAACCTTGTTATTTCACCAGTACATTCAATTCTAAGTGTTTTACTGGACGGTAGTAAAAACATCTAATTTTGAAATGAAGTTCAGTCAGATTTAACTCTGATTTTGTTGCAATTCACCCCACTTTAAGGTATATATTTATGTAAAATTGAAATTATATAATATATTTCTTAAAAATTATATACAATGGTTGCTAATGTAAAGTCTATATCATTTGACTCAACCATAAGGATAAAATTAGTTCCAATTTTCAAAGTAAATTTAACAGTTTTAAATATTTAATTAACTGTTCGACTATAGAAATAAGAACATGAAATATGGACAATTATATTTACTACACATTTTTCCTTTAAATGGCTAAATTATAAAGTTAACCTAACTAACCAATGTTCAGAGGCTCATAGAAAATAGCTGTGGTTTGCTTGTAATTTTAAAATCTTAAAAAAAAGAAGCAAAGAGGAAAAGAGGCATAAAATAACTGTAAGTATTCATTTCAGAAGCCCACATATTTTAAAACTTGTAAGGAATCGGCTGTCTACACCGAGTTTGATAATATGATAATGACAAAATAATTAATTTGATTCCAATGTACTGTATTCACTTTAAGCCATGTACGTTTAAAAAAAATAAAACAAGTTATTAGGAATTAATGTGAAAAATGTATTGGTTTTTTGAATTTACGTAAAATAATACAATTTTATTTTCATCAAAAAAATTCAAACATTTTGTGTTATTCCATTGTTCCATAATCATAATGAATTTCTCGTCAAAATGAAGTTATTTGGCTTTTAATCCCATCAAATGTATTAAATTAAACTCACTCATCATGAAAAACTTCCAATGTAAAAAAAAATTATGATTTTTGTCATTGTAAGAACTAATATTATAAATAGGTACATTATAAACAAATGTAAAAAGAAATCCTTCATAGTGTGGAATTAAAATTATAATTTATAGTGCCCAACATAAAATAGTGTAACACAGAACATTTTTATATTGTTACAAATAAATATGGATTAAATTTAAATGGTTGGATGATTCTATAATTATTTTTTTTCCAGGGTTACACAAATATTTTTAATTTGTAGAAAAAAATCTTAACATCCGAAATGGTTGAATAAATTATGAAACTCTAAAAAATTTTTGTTCAACAACAAAAATTTCCTAGTATTTCCCATTATAGCAGAGAGCATGCACCAAATACTACATACCTACCGTAACATGGGGTAACTTTGTCTCTGGGTGGTAACTTTGGCCCACCGTTGGAATTTTGAATACTTCTGTGTGTTGTGATAAGACATGTGACTANAAATAGCTATTATAGAAGTAAAATTAATAGTTTAGTTATAATGCAACTATAAAATAAAGTTTCACTGCCTTATTAAAAAATATTTTGATGGTAGCTTATGTAAAAAACCAGATAAAAACCTTTTATTCATAATTCAGAACCAAATTATATCATGCATTAATTATTTTTAAATGAAGTAAATATGTTACTATTAAACCATAAAATATAAATATAAATAATTAAAAAAATTATCAACAAGCATAAAATTATTTTTTACTTGATTATTAATTGGAACTACTCTTAAACAAAATGGAAATGTTTGTGACTTAAAAGACACAAATTTAAAATAAAGAAATTAAATGAACACATCAATCATAGAAGTATGAATTTTGAAGATGATCAGTCAACAGGTCACATTTGGTATTACGTTACAACAAAAAAATATGTTATTAAATAAAAGACAAGGGGCTAGGTTGACCAGTGATAAAAACAATGAGGATGAATATGGGACAAAAGTTACCTACCTGTGGACTTTCCAGAAGGGAGGGAAAAGGTATCGTAAGTGCCTGGAAAGCCAGTATTGTTACAGTTAAATAAATTTGATTACTCAATTTTCTGCTATTTTGTGTGAAAGAAGAAAAAGCTACGGATGTGAAAAAACTACTAACAAAGCACTTTGGTCTCGATTGGGAAAAATCTGCAGAGAATCTGCAATACTATATAGATTTTTTCGATCGTCAGGTATCGAGACCCACCCATGATGAAAGCAGCGAATGTAACCCTGATTGCGAATATGTAGACAATTGTATGGAATTCATAGTTTAACGTTTGTTTTTGTTTTCTATTAACACATTTATTTTTTACAATTTTTAATACATAATATATAGAAAATAAAAAGTTGTATGATTTTTTTTTAAAGTTTTAAAAGAGTTGATATTATTTTGTTTTTTTATTAAGAAGACTGTACTGAATTATTTTATAGTTAAACAGTTGTTTTTTTCTAGCAATAGATTTATTTTGTTACTATTTTTTAATATTATTATTTTATAGAAAATCAAAAGATGAATGGTTATTTAAAAAGTTGTAAGTGTTAAAATATTGTTTGTTTTTAAAGTAATAAAAATATAATAATCAGTTATATTGTCTGTTTTAATCCTACTTTTTCTATCAACATGACTTTTCTATCACTTCATATTATACATTTTCTACGTTTCTGTGGCACATAAGGCAATCTCCATGCGTTTCTGTGACAACAGCGACAATCTCCGTGGTCCCGCAGCAAATTTGACAATGTCCATTTTCCTTCCTTTATTATTTAATGCTATCGACATTTACCAAATTATATGATTACGGGGAATAACACCAAACTCTACTATCAATCAACGAAAAATAAAATATCATGGAGAAATACCAAGTAATGGTAAAACAGTTTTTCGACATTTAAAAAAAATCACTGCGTTTGGAGATTGCTGACTTTGCCACGTAGCGCCTCACATTTATTTGTTTTGATATAATTTAATAGGGAATATGTTTCAGAAATTATATTACTTGATAATTTGAAACTGTCCTTTTTAAAATTAATATTCTATACTTGTTAGAATATAATAATGAAATCGTGAGACTATTCAACGTGTTGTAATTATTATAATTAAGACTCTATCATAAATCTTAAAAATTAATATTTGAGAAGAAATGAGAAAAGTTTGAAACGAAAACTATAAAATATCATGTAATGCGTTAATAACTGGTATATACTATATACTATATACTGAAATTTTAGTTTAGCCAACTAATGGCGGCCTAATCTCTTATCTTATCACTCCGTATGGCCACACTCTCACTATTAAGGCACTCTAGTGATGATTAACTATTATTCAATTATTTTTATTTTTAATATAATTTAATTTGTTTTTTTTTTTTTTTTTGTTAATTAACTTAAAAGACTGTTTAAAGATATAAGTGGATATCTCTCATTTATTTTAATTTTGTATGTATTGAGTTGTTTTTTGTTTAAAATAATTTTATTTTAAAATGGTGTTGTTAACGTCAAGTTATAATATCCAACTTGTTACTAAAGGCTGTTAAATATTTATTTATTTATCAAATATCAAGTATTTGTTTCTTTTTGTTTACTAAAAATGGATTAGCATTTTATTTTTAATAATTATTAAATCTAAGAGACTGTTATTAATATAAGTATCGAATAAATCACAACATTAAATCCTAGTTTTGCTATTTAATTAAAGAAAAAAATGTGCAATAACATAAATAAAAAAAGAAATTGATGTATGTGAAATAATATGTAATAAACCTATACTTCTTAATTATGTTTTATTCATCAATGTGTTACCTATAACATATTCGGTGAAATAACCAGATGTTTTGGACGTATTCTGTTGTAGAGCCTAAAAAAATCAATACTTAAGCATTAAGCATTATGGTAATTACTGTTTATTTTATTAAATAATTAAAATTTGCTTATTATGTAATTATGTGAAATACATAATGTATCAACCAATATTAAAATAATTCAACATTTTTAAATTTTTAAATTTTTCTTATATAATATATTATATATAAAAATAAAAATAGATGTTTTTCGTATCTCCTGAAAAATTGTAAATTTGTACGTAATCAACCTTGTTATTTCACCAGTACATTCAATTCTAAGTGTTTTACTGGACGGTAGTAAAAACATCTAATTTTGAAATGAAGTTCAGTCAGATTTAACTCTGATTTTGTTGCAATTCACCCCACTTTAAGGTATATATTTATGTAAAATTGAAATTATATAATATATTTCTTAAAAATTATATACAATGGTTGCTAATGTAAAGTCTATATCATTTGACTCAACCATAAGGATAAAATTAGTTCCAATTTTCAAAGTAAATTTAACAGTTTTAAATATTTAATTAACTGTTCGACTATAGAAATAAGAACATGAAATATGGACAATTATATTTACTACACATTTTTCCTTTAAATGGCTAAATTATAAAGTTAACCTAACTAACCAATGTTCAGAGGCTCATAGAAAATAGCTGTGGTTTGCTTGTAATTTTAAAATCTTAAAAAAAAGAAGCAAAGAGGAAAAGAGGCATAAAATAACTGTAAGTATTCATTTCAGAAGCCCACATATTTTAAAACTTGTAAGGAATCGGCTGTCTACACCGAGTTTGATAATATGATAATGACAAAATAATTAATTTGATTCCAATGTACTGTATTCACTTTAAGCCATGTACGTTTAAAAAAAATAAAACAAGTTATTAGGAATTAATGTGAAAAATGTATTGGTTTTTTGAATTTACGTAAAATAATACAATTTTATTTTCATCAAAAAAATTCAAACATTTTGTGTTATTCCATTGTTCCATAATCATAATGAATTTCTCGTCAAAATGAAGTTATTTGGCTTTTAATCCCATCAAATGTATTAAATTAAACTCACTCATCATGAAAAACTTCCAATGTAAAAAAAAATTATGATTTTTGTCATTGTAAGAACTAATATTATAAATAGGTACATTATAAACAAATGTAAAAAGAAATCCTTCATAGTGTGGAATTAAAATTATAATTTATAGTGCCCAACATAAAATAGTGTAACACAGAACATTTTTATATTGTTACAAATAAATATGGATTAAATTTAAATGGTTGGATGATTCTATAATTATTTTTTTTCCAGGGTTACACAAATATTTTTAATTTGTAGAAAAAAATCTTAACATCCGAAATGGTTGAATAAATTATGAAACTCTAAAAAATTTTTGTTCAACAACAAAAATTTCCTAGTATTTCCCATTATAGCAGAGAGCATGCACCAAATACTACATACCTACCAAGTGACATTAATGCATCCCTAAAGCATGCTTCTTTCATTGAAAAAAATTCCAATTGTAATATTTCATATGAGTTTTATAGACAAAAACTAAAAGAAAAACATATTTCATTTGCAACTCTAGGTAATGAAGAATGTGAAGTTTGAAAATCGTTTAAACTGCATGAACATAATGATGAATCTTTAACCATTGACTGTGATATTTGTAAAATTAAAATTGAACATTCTGCCCGTTACACTAAATTCTAGAGCTTTGTATCAACAACACGCTGCAGCAGCAGTTTTAACTGATGATATAGTTTATTATTCTGCTAATTTACAAAAAATGATTATGCTACCTCGAGCAGATTCATTTAAGAAAGTAATATTTGTTAGAAAGTTAGTTGCTTACCATGAAAGCTTTGTTCCCTTAGGTCCGAAATCGAATCAAAACACCTTATAGCTTGTATTTGGCCCGAAGCCATTAGTGGTAGAAATAAAGTGGATTCGATAAGTACTTTCTATGCTTTTTTCAAAGAATTAAGAGATATTCCACACATTGGGCTTTGGTTGGATAATTGTTCAAGTCTGAATAAAAAATTGGGCATTATTAAGTTTTTTAGTTTTTATAATTAATTCTAGTGAAATAACATCTAAATTTATAGATTTATTTTTTTTTAAACCTAGGCACACATTCATGAGTGCAGATAACTTTCATCACCAGGTTGAAAAATCACTGAAGAAACAAAAAAAAAACATATGACTTCAAAGATTTTACTAATGCTGTAAAAAATGCAAAAAAAGGGGTTATTGTAAAATGTATGGAACATGATTTTTTGTGGACTGATAATAAATCCCCCAAAAAGACAAATAAAAAAGCTAACTGTGGGGGTGTGATGCTTAAAAATGTAACTACAATTGGAGCTGTACGAGGGCAATATGATCTTTTACATAAAACTGACCTGAACGATGAAAATTATGGGCGTTTAGACATTTTAAAAAAACAATCTTATTAACAAACAAATGATAATGCCTCCAGCTAAAGTAGCTCCATGTGTAATTTCTGAATCTAAAAGAAATAATTTTTTAAACACACTTAAACAAGTTTTACTAGAAGACAGGAAAGTTTTTTGGAAAAATTTACCAGTTTTTTAATTTAAATCTGCTTATTACATTTTATTATAAATACACAATATGGTAAATTAAAATTGTTATTAAGTTATAATCAGTTGTTTTTTTATTAATATGTATTATAAAAATAAATTATGTATACTGCCATATTATTATTAAAAATGTGCCTTAAGTTTTTACTGCGATTTGTTATTTTTCATTAGGTTTTACTTATATTATAAAAACTAAATATATTGTTATTTATTTTATAATAGGTGTTTATATTATGTTTTATTTTGTTGTAATAATAAAACAGAAAAAGTTATGTTTATTTTTTAAATAATTTTATTCTAAAATAATGTATTATTTCAATAAAAAGTTTTAAAATGTATGATTAAGACGGTTCTTTATTATTTGAGTTGATCAATTGTTGTAGTTACTGCATTTTCTACTAGCAGTGTTATATGATATTGATAATACTGCATTTTATAAATTGTACCACTATATGTTTCTATGAGGGTAATGCTAATATAAAACGCAGTAACTGCATTATTATGTGAAAATTGTCAAAAATAATCTATTAATCACAAAATTTATAGCATTTTTGAATTTCTGGCATACATTTCCATCTGTTTCAGTCAAAAGGAATACTTAAAATCTTAAATTTATTAAAAAAATTACGAAAACATAAAAGTTCAATTTCCCGAAAATATGATTTATGTAGTAACTGCTTTTCGCAGTAGCAGGGCAGTATTGACTTTATTTTTTTTTTTGGTAATAGGCGTACATAATTAAATAACATAATATGAGTAAGTATACTTTATTGATACGGACTACAACTGACAAGTATAGTATATGGTATTTATTTCTTTTCTATTTGTAAAAGACATTCTTATTTATTATTATTTCTTGTATAGAAATATGAATGAAACTGAACAAAATCAAATTGCTAATACTACAGGTATGCTACAAAAACCAGAAATGATTACTTTATAGTTTATACAATATGACTAAAGGAGGAGTGGATTTGTTGATCAAATGTCAGGGTCTTATAATGCTGGTAGAACTCCAAATAGGTGGGTCTTAGCTCTCTTCTATAGTTTGTTGAATGTTGCTGGAATTAACAGTAATGCAATCTATAATTCTAATAATAAGTCTAACATAAAACGACGACTATTTTTGAAACAACTTGGTATGAGTTTAGTAAAAAAAATTCAAAATTTAAGAGCTGAAAATAAACATGTACATCCTTGATCCTAGAATAAGAAATCCTACAGAGAGATTAAGAGATGGAGATAATGATGTTACAGAACCTGGGCCTAGTAGAAATCCAGGAACTAAAGGTCGCTGTAATTTATGTGCTGATAGCAAAACTCAGTATTTTTGTTACAAATTCAAAAAATATTTATGTTTGAAGAAACATGCAAATTGTGTGTGCAATGATTGTTTATAAATTTAATTAAGTTAATAATTTTTTTTTTAATTTTAAAACAATTTTCTTTGCGTAAAAAAAGGATAATTTAAGTTGAATTTTTAGATTTTAATATATATACATGATATACATATTTTAAAAATACTAAAGGAAAATCGTTTATTTTATGTTACATTAGTTTCTTGTTTTTATTTTTAATTAAAGTTTGATTTATCTTTTTTGTTAAATAAATACTAATTATGTGTTATTTAACTATCATTACACTTGTACACCATAAATAATATCAAAAATTGTTTATTTTATGTTAAATGAATGTTTTAGAAGTATATTTGAAAATTTGAGTTCAATTATAGACATTTATGGTAAATTTTAAAAAATGGGTCCAAGAAACCCACAGTAGTAGCAGCGTAACTCTTGAGTTGTAACGCAGAGTTAAATAACTTGAAAAAAACCTTAAATTATCCACAATAGATTATATTTTAAAAATGTTGGAATAAAAAATCACATTTGAAGAACACTATTGAAATGAGACAGAAATAAATGCTCAAGTGTATTGAATCGGTGGGACAACATAACAGAACACACACATAGTTAACACGTCACCAGCATAAGTTAGAAAACTTAATTTGACGCGTAAATATCAGTGAGAGAAAAAAATGTTTGCATAGTTATTACTTTAAATGAGACTTATGAATCAAATATAAAAAGCTTAACTTAAAATTATTAAAAGATAATATATTTTTAGTTACGTTTTTAATGTTGGATAAGTATGCCTTGTGTTTGACAGTGTGTACTTTACGGATTTCACCATTATTTTTGCCCATGATTGGTTTTACAACTACGAACTTTTTTTCTATAAAAATAAAAATACATTTCTACCATAGTTTTAAAAACAATAATCAAATACAATTATTACTGGTGTATCATCCAATGATTTTCTGTCCCCTTGAGCTTAGCTTCAGTTTTTTGGTGAATGAAACGCCATGTTCCATTCTTGCTGTACCACTTAATAAATTTTGTTTGAGCTTTTTCTTGGCAAATTTAGCCAAGCTCGCAACTGCTTCCATAGCCTTGACCATCTAAAATTTTGTTTTTTAATTAATACATAAACCTAACGTATTAATAAATAAGTTTGGACAATTTAACAAAAATATCTTGAAAAATAATGAATGGGTACCTAGGTAGGTAGACACAATAATTATTTGTGGAAATATTGTTTAAATTTAGGGTAAAAAAACCTACCTAATCATTTATAACACATTGTTTATACATTTCTTCAATTTTAAATAAATATTGATGATGATACTTTAAATAGATGAAATTGATAATAATTATTAAGGACACAAAATTGAACATATAATATTAGTTCCTTAGTGGATAATAGTTGATGTCCTAAAAATGTAATATCAATAAGCTAATTAGTTAAATTAAAATACCAACGTATATAATATTATTTAAAATAACATTAAATGATATGTACTCTGCCGTCATAAGCAAAACGCCGTAAGTCCCAGAAAAAATAAAAATGAGTTAAAAACAAATAAATTATTGTAAAATTTGGCATGTCTGAAATATTACTCCAAAAGTATAATACAAGCAATAATCAAATAACTAAAACGCCATAAGTCGTAGAAAAGTTTGTGGTTACTAGGAAAAAACGCTACAAATACACTGTACTAAGCACTAACGCCGTAAGCATTGTTGAAGATATTGCATTTTATCTTAGAACATAGTACAAACTTGACTGTATTTTGGCTTAGTAACATGGGCAGGTTTAAGTATCGCAAAACAAGTCGACTATCGGAACAATTTCTTTTTTTCATGGAAGGATTATAATAAAGCACAGCAAAAATTGAACCAATCAACAAATCATATTTTACTCAAAGACGTAGTATCTGTTCAAGTTAAACATGGGAAATTTATATTGTACACTAAAAGCAATTACGATGAAGAATATTCAAAATTTAACTTTAAGAAACAATGTTATGAAAATTAATGGAATGCCGCATCCTATATCATTGACAAAACCACGAGGGATACTAAAAGAAAAACTTAATAGTATCCTTCAAAGTTTGTCCCAAGTTCTGCCAGCTAACAGAAAAATATTCCTACTCGTTAGTTATAAAAATAATGTATTTTTTTTTATAAATTGACTGAAAAATAATATTTTTGTTTTATGAATTAAATATTAAAATGTATAAATAATTGTATCATATCAAAAATTGTTACTAACAAGTTTACAGCATTCTTCCTATTGAATAAAGTTTCAAAAGTTTATACTACTACTAAGGTACAACGCAAAAAGTAAAATATCTTGTTAAAAATTAATGTAATCATATTTATTATTGTTTCATTGCATCCGTTGGATAAAATTACATAGGAAAACATATATATCATATTTAAATAATTATAATGTACAAGGTGTTACAATTTTAGGAAAATATAGAACAAAAACGCGTTTTTCTCAAAATCGTTCTACGGTGACCTACAGCGTTTTCGCTTATGTACATATTATTATATTACAATAGGTACTTATCGTAAATATCTAAGACTACATTTTTCAGATTCTGGACGTTACACAATCAACCCAATAGCCAAAATAGACCAAAATTAAATTTTCTCTGGACAAATCAATAGAACGGAATGAGATTAGTACAATACCGACGACTTATTTTCCTATGTAGCTAATGAAGTTAAAAATCGAAAATCCCCGATTAACAAATGTATGTGTATTACAGTGTGTTAGTTTTACTTATTCACATATAAATTAACAGATACATAAAATATTAACAGATTATAATCGAAAAATACGTCAGCACAGCAAACTCGAAGTTTACACAACAGAGAAGCAAGTCGATTTTTCGAAGGAAATTGTTTTGTTCATATTTTACAAAATGCTTTTTTTTACAGATGCAGATCAAAACCATCGTTATTTGCGAACCTTTCGAGATCGGGCTGATAAAAACGGATGAAAAACGGTACTTACTATACTGGAAACTTGATGGAAGTACAACACTATGCTAACAGATCCGTCGTAAAAATTACAAATAATACAAATAATACAGATATCGGAAATGAGAAAGAGAACAAACATTGAGGTTGCTTCTTTACAGTGTCGGCAGTGTCAGCGGCGAACAATTTCGTTTTCTGCCTATACAAATTATTCCAACATGGCGTCACTACACTGTTATCACAAAATAATATTGAATTTTTACATTTTTACCGCCAACTTTTGAAATCAATAACTAGCAATAATAGGGAATATGTAGGTCGTGTAAAAGCCAAAATTTATATTAATAAGATACACTAGTATTATTGACTAACTTCATGTATTCGCGATTATGTCGATATGCAACAGTTATCGTATAATATTTAGTCTCTACGAAAAGTTATGAAGTACACATTTCTGATTTCTTAAAAAATGTTCGATTCAAGAGCAGATAACATTATTGTTATAGTAACTACATATTTTTTTTATAGTATGGATACTTTGCTTTCTATTTTTATAATAGAATAAAATTTGTGCACAGTAGGAAATCCCAAACATAACCAGATAACTGATAAAGCTTACAATGGGTGACTTCATCAAAACTATAAATTACAGAAACATATATAGGTACACCCAATTATTATGACATAAAAGAGAAATATAACTGTACATTATGTCAGTTTTACAGAAGTACATAATACCAATACCATGACTGTGGTGAGAAATTTAATTCAAAAATTAAAATAATTAAACACATAAATTCACATGATGGTTGTCAATTAGGCCATATTAAATGTTCTTACAAAAATTGTGAACTATCATTCAAAACAATGAAAGAATTTTCAAAACATTTGTCATTTGAACACAATACGAACATTGAAATTGTATCACTTAATTTCAATACTATGGAAGGTAAACTAAAAAAAATTATTAATAATGTTAGCAAAAAATTATTACTAAAAATTTTGTATAGAATTTCTCAAGTGGAAAACTGATGATGACAATCGAGATAAATGTCAGTATGTACGTAGAACATAAAAAAACAATAAAATGGGGTCAAATATTTATATTATGTTTGTCATCGTTCAAATAATCCAAGATCTTCAAGCACAGTAAATAAACTTATTATATAATAAATTTATTTATTCTTTAAAAAAAATTAAGTACATGCATAATTAGGGAAAGAGAGTATTAAAAAGTATTGGATCAGCTAAAATATCAAAAATTTGTCCTTCACATATAATAGTCCACAGAAAAGAGAATATAATAAATGTACAACAATGGAGTACTCATTTATGGCATAAAAATGAAATTGGAATGCAAAGATTGCATACAGAGGATAAATCCATGTTAGCAGGTAGGTAACTATTATGATACATAACTGTCATAATTCATAATTATTTTATTAAATAAATCAAAAAAAAAGTAATTATAAAATATTATAATAAATATATAATAATTATTAAAAATGTTGTATTAGGTAAATAAGCTCTTGGTGTACCAATTCAAAGGGTGCTGAATGATATTAGAGAAACAGTAGTTGGGGCAGATTTCAAACGAATTCATTTATTATAAAAATGTGATTTGTACAACATCTTAAGAGATTATAAAATAAATAACAATTCAATTAAGCAACATGAAAATGACTTTGTAAGTGTTCAATTATGGGTAGAACAAATGAAAAAACAAAAAGATGGGAAGAATCAAATTTTATATTTTAAACATCAAGGACAAGAAGACTCTAAATCAAATTGATCAAAAGATTACTTTTTTCTTGTAATAACGACCAATTTTCAAGCTTAGATGTTACTACAATTTGACAATAACAAGATATGCATTGATGGAACTCACGGGTTGAATAGTTACAGCATTCAACTTTATACTTTGCTTGTTGTGGATGAATATGACAATGGTGTTCCAGGGGCATTTTGTTTCAGCAACAAATCCGACACAGCTACTTATAAGTTGTTTTTTGAATCTGTAAGGAGTTCTATAGGAGTTATTAAATCATCAGGATGTCAGACGATGAGCCAGCCTTTTATAATGCATAGAGTTCTATAATGGGCCCAACTCCTAAGCAGATTCTATGCACATGACATGTGTTAAGAAATTGGAGTAAAAATCTTTCAAAGATAAAATCCCAGGACAAAAAAATTTTAGTTTTCAAGTCATTAAAAGCCTTATTATATGAGGCGCCTAGAACACAAGGGGTATAAGCGACATTTTTAAAAAATCTGAGTTAAGTGCACAGCTAAAATATGAACTTTCCGTTTTATTTGGTGGTAAAGAGATATAAGTGAAGTATTTGATATGTGCTGCAATCTAGTAGCAAATCACTTAACCTCCAAACAAAAATAATATCTTTATTAGAAGAAAATGGGTTCAAGCGCACCTATACCTTTTTTCCACCATACCATAACAGCTGTTAACGCACTTAAATTCCTTTACCGCCAAAACGTATATTTACCAATGGTCTATGGTTATTATTATTAACATTAAGGTTGATAATATGATAAGAATTATTATATTATTATTTATTATATTATATTAATAATTATAATATATTATAATTATTAGCAGTCTTTTCCGTAAAAAAAAAAATAATAATACCGATTTTAATTGGCAAGTTAACATGGAGCTTGAAGAACTTGACAATATGAGTAGTGGTAAGTGATTTGAACAATTAACTTACAATAATAATTAATTTAGTATAGAGTACAATGCTCTGGAGTCAAATAAAATGTTTAATAATTTTAATTATAGATGATGCACATTTGCTTAGTGCAGATGATAGTGATGCAGACAAGGACTATTTGCCAGATGATAATAATAACACAGACAGTCATTTAGGTAATATTTAACCATACAATAACATTGTATCCTAATTTTCCATTGTAAATCATATTTTACTGTTCCTTCCACATGAAACAATCGTGAGACTTTCTCATTATGTTAATGATAATAATAACAACAATAATAATATAGAATCATAAGTATTATATTTACTAAAAAATTATTATTAATTGATATTTACAGAAAGCTATGAAGATGATAATCTACCAAGAAATGCCGTACCAGTTGTATCACAGACTTCTAGGAAAAAAGTCAGAAGAATAAATGAATGGAAACAGGTGAAAGCTAAAAAATTAAGAAATGAAGGTAAGGTCTATGTAGATCGAAAAGGTAAAACACGCAAAAATAAAAGAATAGTAGAGTACAATCATCAATGTAGGTTTAAATGTAACACGAATGTACCTGAAGATGTTCGAAAAGAAATCTTTAATGAATACTGGAAAACAGGTAATTGGGAGTTACAATCTGCATTTTTAAATGGAGCAATTACTTTGAATCCTGTTAGCAGAAAAAGTACCAATGCCATTAAAAACAAATCAGTCTCGTGTGTTTACAGTATTAGAGAATTCAGAGTTTGTCAGGAGTTCTTTAAAAAAACACTTTGCTTATCCAACAAAAGGATTCAAAATATTGTGAATAAAAAGAAGATGTCAGTTTCTGGTGTTTCTCCTCGTGACAATAGAGGTAAAAAGATACCAGCAAATAAAATATCTGAAGAAAGGGTAAATATCATAAAGGAGCATATCAATAAATATCCCAAGTATACAAGCCATTATAATAGAGAGAAAAATCCCAATCGCAAGTTTTTACCTACAGGATTGACAATTAAAGAAATGTATAAAGCTTATCAAGAATTTTGTAATACAGTAAAGCATGTTGAACCGGAAAAAGAAAGTTTTTATAGACATATATTTAACACAAAATTCAACCTAAGCTTTCATAGACCTAACACAGATACATGTGATATTTGTGACAAACTGACAAAGAAAATAGAATTTGGTACACCTGAACAAAAACAAGAGTCAAAAAACCAAAAAGAACTCCATCTTGGTAGAGCAGAAGCTGCCCGTTTGGCCAAAGATAATGCCAAACATATTGAGGATAATACTCACATATCAATCTGTTTTGATTTGCAAAAAACGCTGCCAACACCAAATTTGTCAAACCAAAAAGCCTACTATTTCCGTCAATTGTGGACCTACAATTTAGCAATACATGAATTAAAAACTGGTATGGCTAACATGTACATGTGGCATGAAGCTCAGGCATCCCGTGGATGCAAAGAAATTGCATCATGTTTATTTAAATTTATAAAGAGCATACCTTCAACAGTAAAGCACATTACATGTTTTACAAACAATTGTGGAGGTCAAAATAAAAGCCAAATCATTGTAAAATTTTGGCTGTATGTTGTTAGAACAACAAATATTGAAACTGTAAATCATAGATTTTTTTGTTGTGGTCATTCATACAATGAATATGACCAAGACTTTTGTCAAATTGAACTAAAGAAAAGGCGTATTAAGGAAAGCATCTATATTCCAGAACATTGGTATGACTTGGTGAGTTCCACAAGTAAAAAATTTATTGTAGTCAAAATGGAAGATAAGGTTTTTATTGATCTTGAATCTCTTCAACCTCACTTTAAGAAGTCAGTTCCAGGGATACGTCAGATGCAGTGGTTACATTTTGAAAAAAGTAGTCCAGATACTCTGTATTTTAAACATAGAGCTGCTGATGGGCTAGAGATGTTCAGTGAGATGTCTATGAAGGTAAAAAATTGTCGTGGGAGACAGAAACAATTTCCAAAACACTTACCTACAGTAAAAGAAAAACCGGTACTAAAACCAGCAAAGGTTAAGGACCTGCTAGATCAAATCCAATACATACCCCCAATTCATCATCAATTTTATAAAAACTTGACTAATAATCCTTTATATACTAGTAATAATACTGCTACCAGAGAAGATAATCAAACAGAAGATAATGTTGAGGCTTCTGAGATGGACTTATACACTTTGTATGACACTGATGAAGATTAAAAAATATTTAACAATAAAACATTTTTCAAAAGACTGTCACAGACTGACATCAAAAAATTATTATTAATATTATAACTTTATTGTTTTTCTATTGTTTTAGTTTGTTATTAAAAAGAGTCAAAGACTGACATACAAACGTTGTCATTAATAATATTATAATTTTGTTATTTTTATTGTTTTTATTCTGTAATAATTAAAAAATTACCAATTATTATTAATATTATTAAATTTAAAAAAAAGGTGTATTGTTAAACTATGGTCAAAGACTGACATGCAAATATTGTGATTATTTTAATATTAATAAACTTTACATTTTTATACATTATATTACCTGAAGTCTTAAGTTTTTATTTTTAACTCACTTATACTCTTTACTTCAAATGAATAACAAAATATTGTGCATTTGCGGTAAAGGGGTATAAGTGAGATCAAAGGTCAAACAATTGCCCATATATCAAACATTTTTTGTTCAACCTTTACAATATCACAAAAAATAAACTTTTATATGTGTACAGATAAAAATTCAATAATTAAATTAAACAATAACTTTAATTGTCATTTGTGAGAATGTGTTAACTTTGAACTTGATTATAACGAAATACAAAGAATGTCGCTTATACCTCTTGTGTTCTAGACGCCTCATATGAAATTGATGAAAATAGATTTTACAAAGAAGTATCTTCAATAACTAATCAACTAATAAGTGATGAAGATACTGTTGATTTTGGCCAATATTTTATTACCACATATTTGTCAAGAATAGAAAAATGGGCGTTTCTCAATCGTAAACATATTGGTATAAATACAAACATGTACCTTGAAGCTTTACATAAAAATATAAAATATTGCTACTTGGATGATAAACAATGCAGAAGATTAGATTTCTCTATCAATGCGTTAATGCTATTAGTAAGAGACAAGTCTTTTGAAAGAGGGATAAAAATATTGAAGAAAAAAAATCTTCAAAAGTGTTACAAATTATTAGTAGTCAAAATAAAAGTGAAGGCATTCAATCAGATAAAATAGAACAAATTGAAGATAATGTATGGTTGGTAACCTCAGATACAGATACAAAAATTAAATATTCAGTAGAAAAAGTTGATATAATATGTAGCAATTGTGCTTTAAGTTGCAATCAATGCAATATTTATGTTCACACATTTAGATGTTCTTGCATACACAATGTTATTTATTTAAAATGTTTGCAAACACATACATGCAATTGCAAAGTTAAATATTTCAAATCAATTATTAAAAGGTAAAAAAATATCAATACCAACAATCAACTAAGAATTAATATTAAAAAACGCAGTAGAAATAAGTAATCTAGCTCCTTCATTAGATGATGAGATAAAAAAAATGGAAATTTTGTTTGGAATGTAAAATCGATCGAATCTAAATGAAGAGAACAAAAAGACAATAATTATATATTGTGATAAAATAATGTCCATTATTTCTTTAGACACTACACCAATTAATACTAGTAATAATAAATAAAACATAGAAAAACAAAGCCGTTTTAAAATAAAAAAAAATAATAATAAAAATAATTTAATGGATATCACACTATCTAAAAATGAGAGCCAACTAATAAGAGATTCATTAATGGAAGATTTAAGTGGTGAAGTATTAAATATCCACTCTTCAAATGACCATAGTTACTTTTTATAAAAATAAAAATTTATAACATTTTAATTTACCTTTTTTATTTTAGCTATTATTGAATTTAATTTTTACGACGATTATTTGAATTTAACAAATATTATAATTGACTTTATAGTTTACAAGTATATTTTAATATTATTTTGTGATAAATATTATATTTTGTGATAACAGTGTAGTGACACCATATTGGAATAATTTGTGATTTTTTTTTGCGAAGATCCATTCGTGTCTGTCTATAGGCTATACCACAGAGTAAATAAATAGATCAATACAAGTGGTAATGTGGTAATTTGTTTGACCTACAGATATCCCTACGAAGATTCCAGAACCGATAACACTGGTCATATTCCAAGACCACAAGACAAAATAGGACTCTGTAAGTTTCCTCAATGTAAAGGTTTTACATATCGTCGCTTAAACTGCAACAGTACGTATCTCAAAATTTGACAAAATTAGATTATTGTCAATATTAATAAAACAGTTGATTCCGAACATTTATTCATCAGGGGAATTTTCTGTGCGATTAGCGGTTACACTGTTATTTACAAAAATGATAACACCACTTATATCATTCTTAAGTATCAACATAACATATCTCATTAATTTATACGTGATATTACGCTATGTGCGACGAGCTGTTGAAAAAGGTAAGTTTATTAAAAAAGTTTAAGTCCTATCATCATTATTTTAGCACTTCAATTAAGTTTAGGTAATATATTATTAATAAATAACATATTATGACCTTCAACCAAATATTTAATTTAATATCATCGTTTGAAAAAATAGTAGTATGTTTTTTGAGATAGGCATTGTTATTAAAACAAATTATATGAGATAAGCTCTGTTGTAATAATATTAAAATATAAATTACAATATTTTTATTGGTGTAACTAATGCTTAAGTATTATATTAATTGTTTTTAAATAATATGTTAGAGTATCATACTTACATAATATTTATTTTAGTTAATTATTATTTTAGGTAATCAATTTGTTTTAACCAGCTAGAAATCCACATAAAATCATGTCACATTTTGAAACTGGTAGTGAGAGTAGTGAGACTGATGAATTATTTGTTGACGAATTGTTTGAAGCTGTACAGGGTAAATTAAAACCAAAAGAAATTAGAGAATACACCAAAAAAGTAAATGTGGCAGATTTCAGTTCAGATATTAATATAAACAACATTGAAACATTTCAGTTCATTGATAATAACCAAACTTTTAATGATTGTAATATTCTTAATGTTGATGATCAAAATGAAATTGTTAACTTAAATTACTTGGAAAATAATTTACAAAATTTTGCCCAAACTATTGAAGACTATAATATTATTGATGGTGGTAATGAAGTAGTAGAAGGTAATTTAAATATAATACTTACAAATGATTTGCAAAAAAATGACCAAACTACTGATGATTGCAATGGTATTAATATTGATAATCATGGTGAAATTAATAATTTAAATGAATTTGAATATGGTCTACAAAATATTGGAAGGAAACGAAATATTACTCCAAATCCAATATCATGGAGTAGGAATGATACAAAAGCAAAACGAGTGAGAGGTGATGAATACATGGGTTATAGACGAAAAGAAAAAACAAATACTAATTATATATTACATGACACATTAAGAGGTGAAAGAAAAATTGGTCCAACTTGTACTTCAAAAATTTGTGAAAAGTGGAAGAATAGAAATTGTTCAACTATTAAAAATGATGACCGTTTAAACATTTTTAATAGTTTCTGGAAAGAAATGCAATCGTGGAAGGAAAAACAAATTTATGTTTTGTCATTAGTGGATAAAATAATTCCTAAACAAAGAACTTCATCAAATGTGACATCCCGTAGAAATGGAACCTACATTTATTATTTAAAAATAGATAATAATAAATTATGTGTATGTCGTAGTATGTTTTTAAATACTCTAGGACTTAAAGAATCAACTTTGAGGTATTGGTTAGAAAACAAATCACCCTTTGGAAGTAATTTATCACAAAGACTTACCAATCAAAAAGAGTATGATATTGAAGAAGAAATAGAATGTCAATCGGAGAATGAAGAATTATTTAGAGATGGACATAAAACAGGAAATTCAAGACGAGCTAAACAGCATAAAACTGATTACTTGACTAATTTTTTTAATAAGTTTCCCAAACTCCCTTCACACTACTGTAGACAATCCAGTACAAAATTATACTTACAAACTGATATTATTTCAATTACACAGTTATACAATATTTATTCTGGAGTATGTAAAGAGGATAATGAAGAACCCTTAAGTAGGAGATCATTTGATAAAAGTTTCTATAAAAAAAATTTGTCAATATTTTCTCCAAAAAAAGACCAGTGTGATACATGTTGCCAATTCAAAGTTAAAAATTTATCACAAGAAGATTATCAAAAACATATTGCAAGAAAAAATCAAGCAAGAGACCAAAAAGCTAATGATAAAATGCGTTCTGAAGCTGGTGAATGTCACGTATTTACATGCGATCTTATGGCCGTACAGCTTCTTCCATACTGCCAAGCAAGCTCTATTTATTATAAAATGAAATTAGCTGTCCATAACTATACAATCTACAATCTAGGAACCCATGAAGCTATTTGTTATTGGTTTGATGAAACACAGTGTGAACTTGTAGCATCAACCTTTGCAACTTGTCTGATAGATACAATTGAAAGAACTATAAAAAACTCATTTAAACCTGTAATAGTTTACTCAGATGGGTGTACAGCACAGAATAGGAATAGCATTCTTTCAAATGCGTTACTACATCTTAGTGTAAAATACAAATTGAGTATAACCCAAAAGTTTTTGGAGAAAGGTCACACTCAAATGGAGTGTGACAGTGTTCACAGTGTCATAGAACGCAAATTAAAAAAAACAGAATGTTATTTACCTTGCCAACTGTCTCAAATAACATTAGAATCCAGACAATATCCTTTTCCATATGAATCTAAAGAATTAACCTATTCATTTTTTGTAGACTACAGTGATAAAAAAAATATGTTTTATGAGTCTATTCGACCAGGAATAAAGGCGTCAGACGCAGTTGTAACTGACTTAAGAGTACTTAAATACTGCCCTACTGGTATTATTTTTTATAAAATTAATTTCGAAGATGATTTTAAAGAGTTGCCAAGAAGACCTAAGCCTATTGATGAGGATAACATCAATAAATTTCCTAAGCTGTACCAAACTCCAAGAAAAATAACGTTGGACAAATGGACTGATTTACAAAGCCTAAAAACTATTATGCCTTACGACTGTCACTCATTTTATGATTGTTTGCCTCACATGGAAACTAGTATTCGAAAAGAAAAAATTTAAAAAAAAAGTAAAAGTAAAAATATTTTTAAAACATTTTAAATAGTTAATAAGTTGGTGATATAATTTTACTTAAACTTGTAAATTGTAATTTTATTTTATATAATACCTATTATATTAATTTGTAATTTTATTTTGTTGGTTATAACCTACAGTGTTGTTTCTATTTTACTTTTCTCATAATAATACCTAGTCTGTTATAGCAACTATACAGTTTTAAATAGTTATTATCTTGTATTATTTTACAGTTATTAGTTATAAGTTTAATATTTACTTAGAAGACAGTCAACTAAAAAAAACTATAAAGGTTTTGAATAATATTTTATTTTATCTGTGAGATCTCAATGATTCATTTTAATAAGACTTACTAAAATTATAATATTGTTATTGCAATTTACTTTTTATACCTTTATTAATATTATTATGTTTTTATATTTATTTTAAAATTGTTATTATTTTGTTTTGTTTATGTTTTAACAAAAAGTGATGTTACTATTTTATTTTATTTGATTATTTAGATTATCTTTCTATAGGTACTTAATACCCAGTAAGCATCTATTTTATACTATTAAATATTAATACACTTTGTGATATAACATATTATAACTTTATTTACTGTTGTTAATTGTTATTTGATTTTATAATATGTACTAAGAAATTGAAAGAGTCAACCATAAGAAAATATAAAGGAACTACAAAATGATTTATAATATTTTATTTGGTCTTGTAATATTATCCTGTTAAAATCAATTTTTATGCTTATAATAGTATAATTATTTTAAAGCCATCATCACAGTCAAATTAAAAACTATTAACATTATTAAACATATTTTATACATAAAACGCAATTTAATAGGTACAGCACAACTATAAAATAAAATTGTTATTAAAAAAGTATATTAAAATATTGGTATATTACCAATGAGGTAAAAAGACCTATCTCAGATACGTCAGTGTCAAACAAAGCATATCTCATGTAAAATACTAAATATTCAAAAAACATTGAATTTTAGTGTTTTAAACATTTTTTAATGCAACATACATAAAATAAAAATGTTCCAAGTTATATTTTAGTGGGAATAAATCATTGAAAATATGTTTTTTGTGTCTACTGAAAAACTACAAATACTGAGATACGCACTGTTGCAGTTTAAGCGACGATATATAAAATGTACAAAGTGCAATAGTTATACATGTATAGCAAAAAATAAAGACTGTTTTGAAAAGTTACATCCACAATAATCTCAAAATACAAACAATTATAATGTATGTGATAAAAAGTGTAATCATGTAAGATACAATTGTTCATGTTTTTTATTATTATTTACATATTTTTATAATTTTAATCGAACAGTTTATTGTTATGTTTAAAAAAATTGCGATTTAAAAAACTGAAACTCGTTTATAATTTTAATTTCAATATTACTATTATAACCAAATATTTGTTTTGATTGTATAGGTACATTGTACAATTACTTTTTTATTATATATTTTGAAATTTAATTGTTAAGAAAAAAGTTATTGAGCATTGAAGTGTTAAAAAGTTTGTCATCAGATATTTTGCATATCGCAATGAATAGTGATTGTTGTCCAGACTCCAGGAAAGAATAAGAATAGCAAAATTATAGCCATGTGTACTTATTTTTTGAGCATGAAGTCAATATGAAAACCTTAAATTTATGGTTAATGGTTTTTAGAGACTTTAATCAAGTCCGCATTGAGAAACCTTGTAAATGTTATCCATTCTCAATATACCATAGCCACGACTGGGCAAAATTAATAAGTTGGGCAGGAAAAGATAAATGTACAGTCATTGAAATGGAACAAAATGATAACTTAGTAGCCTGGTAAAAAATAAATATCAAATCAAAAAAAAAAAATGAAGCTGGTAATGCATTTGTTTTTTGAGGTGTAAAATAACTTGGGTACTGTTGCGGGCCTTGACGCTCTAGGCGCCCTATTCGCTATATTTAATATAGAATATATTAACCTTAATGTTATTACTGTCTTGAACTCCGTATATGTAATTAACATAAATATTATAATGATGTAATATAGAATATGTACTATCTGCACCTATCCATGTAATAAATCACTGGACAGGTACACGACTAGAAATCGTGGACACGAGTCGCTATTCTAAGAATCGGCAACAACAACCGAAAACACGAACACATACAAGCTGCACGTGCCGCTACATCAAAAGAACCGCAATCACTTATAAGGGAGCCCGTGGGACAGTCTGACTAGATGTATCATAACCACGGAGACCTGAGCAACTTCTCGTAACACGCGCACACGCTATTGAACTATTACTATATTTTCTGCTGAATAAACATAATTCTATAGTTCAATTTGGTACTTGTTGATTTGTCTCTAAAGCTTACGGCTTTTGGAGCCTTTGAGATTACGCACACAACAGTACACTAAAGAACACAATATACTATAGTACAATACAAAACATCAATAACAGAAGATAATTTTATTTACATAAATATAGCTGGTAAAAATTGAAGGAGTTCTTTATTACCATTACCTCAAGCATATAGTACACCACTTGCAATATCTGACAAGGAAGAATAGATCTATTTTCTCTATTAAATTTAATACTAGACGTGTCTCACAATTTTTACAAAAATTTAAAATCAAAAATTGTTTCTAATCGATCATTAGAAGATGACAGCTCCTAGACAATATTATAACTAACAATTATAATTTGTATTTTTAAATATTAAAACTTTTTTTTTTATGAAGTCCTATTGGGTTAAAATTTTATTTGGGTATAAACTATGAAAGTTTGTTATTTATTTTTATTTTTAACTATTTAACTTGAAAAATCAAATTATTAGGTAGGTACCTATACACAAGGGCGCCCATCAGGGGGTGCAAGGGGGTGACATGTCACCCCCCTAGAAAAATATTAATTTTACTTAAGATGTACATAATATAGGTTTTTTGTCAATCGATTACTCATACGTCGTAACTCGTAATACTGTGCCGATCAATCAGCTACAAATATATATTTAATTTATATGGTATGGAAAAACCAGTTCTTGTCACACTCAAGCATCGTCCGATTTATCATGGTCTTTTTCTTAATATTAAAATTTACTTAGTATCGCTGTTGTTTATGCACAGAATAATATAACAGATAAAGGTTGTGTTGCATTGTTCTATGGTTGTGCTGTTGTGTTATCATATTTGTTAGTGGTTAATGGTTACCATGAATTAAAATATTTTTAATTCGTGGTGGTTACGTACCTACTAAGTGATAATGTAATTATTTTGATGATATTGCTAAAATACCTTTATATTATTTTGTTGAGCATTGAAGTGAGTTATTGAATTTAAATAATTTTCGTTTACAATAACAAATAATTGACAATATTGTTATTTATTAAAATAACTAATTTATAACAATGAATAATAATAACACTGTAAAACAAAAGTTAAGCAAGTATTTATTCAAGGGTTCGTCTTCTTTGGCCACAGTTCAAACTACTAGCAGTGATACAGGCAAGTAAATAAGCAATTCATTTAGTTCATACTTTTGCATTTTAAATTATTTAATATTTTATGCAAAATGCATTGCCTTAACAATTTAAGTATGCAATAGTTATAGGTTAAAGCAATAAAGCATGTAATATAAACTAATTTAAGAAAAAAATGAAAATTAGTTTATTCATGTTTTCAATATTTTCTATACTTAGTTGCTTTGGAAAATATATTAATCACAAAATTGTATACAAAATAATATTTATATTTTATAGTTTCCTTATTAAGGTTAGTTGTAGTTATTGTTTGTTGAATGCTTTTATGCTTTTGCTTTGATTAATGATTGCTTTAAATAGATATTGATAAAGGCAATGGTGGAATAACTATAAGTTGTGAATCAAATGATGTCAATGATGATATTCTTATGGAAAATCAAATACAGGTTAAAAACATAGTTCAGTCACAGGTTAGTTACCTACAATGTATGATGTAGATTAATTATAATTTAAAAGTTGTTATATTTACATACAATTTATATTTTAAATAGTTAAATTTTAGTAATATTGTTTTAATTCTACAGGAATGTTTAAATTATGTCAATCATATGAATGTTTTTGATCAGTCACCTTCATTACAAAGTATTGCTACAACTGCAACGTCTACTGATACTAGTGAGTAATAATTTTAAAAATGTATCTTTTGAATTTTTTTTATCATTGTGCTTCACATAAACTTAACCTTGTCATAAATGATCAAAATGCTATCCCAGACATTAGAAACACTTCTAGTACTATTAAGGATATCATACGATTTTTTAGAGAAAGTATTCTACGTCAAAAATTAATTCCAAATGTCCCTTTATTTTGTGAAACTCGCTGGTCAGAAAAATACAAATCAGTCAGACTATTTAGTAAGTATTTTGAGGAGATAAAGACAGTTTTGGATTCATTGGCACTTGACCAAAATGTAAATACAGCCACAAGAAATCGAGCTTTTCAGCTATCATGTGCCACATCAAATATAGGATTTTTAGTCAGCTTAGAATTAATTTCATTTTATTCTGCTATTATGGAACCAGTTGTAACCAAATTACAGGCTGTATCTGTTAATTTACACAAGGTACATTCATATGATAAAAATGATCTCATTAATGTATTAAAAAATCATAGGGATTCTAGTAGTAACAATTTTCAACAAATATATAACAATATAAAAAATGTTGCAGACAAGTTTAATATTGATATTAATATACCAAGAAGAGCTAATCGTCAAACTCATCGAGCTAATTACAGTGAATGTACTCCATATGACTACTACAGAGTATCTTTATATATCCCATACTTGGACTCAATCATAAATTCATTAGAAGCACGTTTCAGTGAACATAATGAAACGCCATTCAAGTTGGGTGCATTTATTCCATCTGAAATGATCCAAATTGACAAAAAAACATTTAATCTTATACTTGAAGAAGTTCAAAATTATTTTCAAATTGAAAATTTAATACCTTGCGGATCAGCTTGGTACAGTTATTGGGAAAATAAATCAAATAAAATAAATTCAAAAGAGCTGGAAAATATTAATATTTCTCATCTTCTAAAAAACGAATGTGATTTTTTCCCAGAAGTAAAAAAATGTCTTATCATCTTTTTAACAATTCCGCCTACAACATGCACGGTTGAGAGGTCATTCAGCACATTAAGACGTGTAAAAAATTGGACAAGAAACACTATGGGAGAAAATAGGTTGGATGGACTGTGTATGCTCAGTGTTCATAGACATAAAGTTCATCACGACATTAAATTTGTTGAAAAAGTTATTGAACAATTTGGTTTGAAAAAACGCAATTTACAGTTTATGTTTTAAAATGTTATTTTTATTCAAATATAGTAAACGTATATTTGTTTCATTATTTAATAAAATAAATTTGTTTGATTTTTAATTTTTTGGTTGTTTATTTTATGATTGTCACCCCCCTAGGTTTTGACAGATGGGCGCCCTTGCCTATACATAACCTATACATTTTTTGATACGAAAAAAAAATATTCATCTTTATAATACCTACCAATTTTATATCATTAATCCATTTTTAATAAAAATTAGTTGTTTGTTAATCAATTAACTATTTAGGCTTCAAAATTAAACTTATTTAAAAATTCTAAAACTATGTGACCACTACATTAATCAAATTATTATATAGGTACTATTTTGTAGGACACATTGGTACACATCTTTGTATATTGCACAAATAGGTAAAAGTTGTAAAAGTGGTTATAATATATTTGTGCACATGGGCATAAATTAACTATAATAATGATGCAAATACTTAATTATTCCAACTTTACATTAAATATTTGAAGAAAAACTCATTCATTTCTAGTTTTAAATGCCTTATACGAGTTTTTAGGTCTACTGTAAAATGACACGGATTCTTTTGCACAAACACTGTCCAATTGTATTTGTGTTGAAGAAAGAAATTGTCTACAACAATCATTCGCTAAATAAAGTTGTAATTTTTTTTATATATGTAATATGGTAAATAAATAATAAAAATAAATTATAAAATATAAATTATATTCATATAAACATTGATTTTTTTGTCATTTATAAATTGGGAGCCGTCAACATTTTGTGAAAACTTAAAGGAGCCGTGAGATGAAAAAGTTTGAATGCCTCTGAGCTAAGTGACAATTATTTGTTTTTAAACATATTTTTATGATACTTTTTAATAATAACTCAACTACTTTTGTAATAATATTATTTTATTTAGTTACAATAAAATAAATATTAACAAACTATAAAAAATGATAGTATTTTAGTTGTTTCATAAGTACCAATTTATTTCCACATTGAACTATGCAAATGATGTTTGTTATAACTAGTGT
The DNA here is from genome assembly GCF_001856785.1 of Myzus persicae. NCBI lineage: Eukaryota > Metazoa > Arthropoda > Insecta > Hemiptera > Aphididae > Myzus > Myzus persicae. The sequence continues at coordinate 56,188 of NW_019104295.1, forward strand.
GCGGATTTGTATGTATTCAAAATTCAAAAATATGTACATATATATGTATTTAATTTTATCCAAATATGTAACTAAAAATACAAGATATGTAAAAAAAAAAAAATGTTTTTATTCTTGAAAAAAAAATTTATAAAATTAGTATACTAAATAAGTAGGTAAATATAAATTATACAACACTAAATTTTATTGCTATTTCATTAACATTAATTATTAGGAATACATTCAAATTAATAAGTATTTATTCATTGGAGTTAGGATGCTGAAACAACATCTATTTCAATTTTGGAAATCATATTTTCAATGAAACTTAAATTGTTGCAACAATTTACAGCAGCATGTAACCAAGTACCCCGCGAGTTATTGTTATCATAATGTTATCATCACTTATCACTCTATCTCACTTCACTGTTGTTGCTATGTTACTGTACCATACTATTATGTTTTTATAAGTATAAAATGTGTTCTTGAATTTTGTTAATTTTAATTTATTATGTTGTGCTTAATTATGAAATATATATATTACTTCGTTATATCCAATTGTGTATAGTTTCACCACATTAACAGGTTATGGGCCCAGAACTCAGAATTACTACTGAAAAGGAAGTCACATGGATTGAAGTGGATAAAAAAAAAAAAAAGAAGTGTTTATAAATAATTAGTGAGTTATTAGAGGTACTTGGCAAATATAATAAATACTGGTGGTAATGGCTAACTCGAAAGAAGATAGATATGGCATCACCCAATTCAACGGTCTTGATTTCGATAATTGGAAGTTCAGAATAGAGACGTTGCTAGAGGAACATGGTGTGCTGGAATGTTTGTATAAAGATTCTTCTTTCGAGACAGATTTGGTAATTAAAAAGGAGTATTTGAAAAATGACGCAAAAGCAAAATCATTATTAATTCAATGTGTAGCAAATTCTCATTTGGAATATGTCAGAGAGGGTACAACGGCCAAACAAAAATGGGACAAACTTATAGCCACGTTTGAACGAAAGGGTGTGTCTAGTCGTTTGTATTTGCTAAAACGGTTATTGACAATAAAGTATAATGAAGAGGAACCAATTGAAAATTACTTAATCAGATTTGATGATTTAGTTCGTCAATTAAAATCGGCAGGAGGGAAAATTGAAGAAGATTTTTTAGCTTGTTTACTTCTTTTGTCTCTGCCTGAATCTTATGGCATAGTGGTGACTGCAATTGAGACATTATCTAACAATAGCATCACTGTTGATTTTGTAAAAGGCAGACTTATGGATGAATATCTAAAGCGTATGAACTCTGACCATGTTAAAAGTGCAGTAGACAGTAGTTCAGCCTTCAGTTCGATGATAAAATGCCACGAATGCAATGAGCCTGGACATAAACGCTATCAATGTCCCAAAAGAAAAGCTTATCTAAAGAAAAAAAAAAATGGCACAAAGGATACAAAGGACAAGCTAATTTGATGGAGGAGAGCACTGATGAAGATGGAGTTGCGTTTATGTGTAACATTGCTCATAGTGTTCAATCAGTTAGTGATCCTGATAATATAACCTTCTATCTTGATTCAGGTGCGTCTGATCACTTAATTAGTGATAAATCATGTTTATTAAATGTCAAAATTTTACAAGAACCAATCAAAATCGGAGTAGCTAAAGCTGGTGAAGAACTAGTTGGAAAAATAGTTGGAGATGTACGTGCGATAAGTGTATTTAATGGTCAAGTAAGCAACTGCACTATTAAAAACGTAATCTACGTACCTGATTTAAGAGCTAATTTACTGTCTGTTGGAAGAATAGAAAAAAATGGTTTAAAAGTAGTTTTTGAAGCCGGTATGGTGAGAATTTTTCTAGGATCGAAAGTAATAGCCATCGGTGTTCGAGAAGGTAGTTTATACAAAATAAAATTAAAATTAGCTTCCTCCAAAATTACTCAAGCTAATATGACATGTACATGGGAAACTATCAATTTATGGCACAGGCGGTTGGGTCATCTCAATGAACAATATATCGTCGGTGATACTGCAACAAGACGTATCTCAAAATTTGACAAAATGAGATTATTGTTGATATTGGTAGATAAACACCGTCCGGAACTATTTTAATTAGGACTTTTTTTGCTTAGACAACTGGTTAGACTGTAAATAACAAAAATGATAACACAACGTATATCAAACGTTGGTCATAACACAGCGTATCTCATTAAAATCACATTGAAAATTGCTGTTCCTGCCAGGAGTCTTAATAAAGTAAGTTTATTTTTTGATTTTTCTTAGATATTGCTATGAAATGGCATATTTTATATATTTGGATATTATATTATAATAATACAGAACGAATTTATGCTAAAACATAATATATAATATACATAATTATGTTAAGTAGTATGACTCTTTAAAATACTATTTTTTCACTTGAGATAGGCAGTGTTCATAAAACCATTTTATTGATATAGGTGTTGTTATTTCTTATGTTTATATTTTTGTTGAATTCAAAGTTAGATTGTTTTACACTACAAAATGAAATTAATAATGTTGTATATTTGTATTCTTTTAAATCTACTTATTGTCTGTACCTATTACTTATACAATTATCTTTTCTTTTTACTTTTTAGGTAAAACTGGGTAATTCTGCCCCTAATATAATATTTTATTATATCATTATAATAATGGAATCAGATACAGCTGATAGTGATTCAGATGTTAGTAACTACTCCTATTCAGTCGATGAATTATATGAAGCTGTAGAAAATAGTTCAAAATTAGTAACTAGGCAAACTACAGTTAAAAAAACAATATCTAACACAACATCCTTAAATTTAAATGAAACAAATGAATTAGACTGTTATGTGCTCAATGACTGTAATTCCGAAATTAATATTAATAATATTGAAACATTTGAATTTAATGAAACTATGTTAAATAATGATAATATGAAAATAATTCCCAATTATGAAAATGAAATAGAAAGTGTAACAAATCATAATATTATTGCTGATATTATACAAGATGATGACACCAATAAGTTTTCTTTAGAGCATAATAATAATATTATACAAAATAATAAGGATATTAACGTAAGTGTTGAAGAAAATGATACCATTTCCCAAAGCATTGGAAGAAAACGTAGTAAAAAAGCTAATTCAGATGCCTGGTCTAGAAATGATGCAAAAATTAAAAGAATGCGAGGAGAAGCCTATTTAGGATATAGAAGGAAAGAAAAACAAAGCACCTTAAATATATTGCATGACACACCGAGAGAAGAAAGACAAATGGGCCCACCATGTCAATCAAAAATATGTAAGCAATGGAAAACAAGATTTATTTTACATTTTTATGCTTAGGTAACAACAAAGTTATGTTGATTTTTATTATAATTTATGAAAAATACAACAAGTTATGTTAATTATTTTTAATTTCTAATTTTTATGTTATATTCATGTTAAATTGTTAAACAAAACAACAAAGTATATTGATTTTTATTATAATTTATGGAAAAGACTACTAGTTATGTTAATTATTTTTAATTTCTTACATTTTTATACTTAACAGCAAAGTTTGTTGTTTAACTATTATGTTTATTCTTTTTTTAGTTATTAAAATAAAAGTATTTGAGTTCTTTAAAATATGTTGTTATATTATTTTTTCTATAGTTAAATTATTTAAATCATTCTTTATAATTCATAATGTGTGGTAAGGAGAGAATATACATAATAAATACAGTAATAATTAAAAATATTATCTCGCCATGAATATAAATAATAGTGGACAAATAAAAACAATAATAAATTATTAAGTTAATATTAACACAGCCTATCTCAATATGATTATCCCCTAACTAAACGTATCTCATGTAAAACTTTATATTTACACACAAATTGAATTATTTCATTAAAATAATTAATTTTGTATACCAAAGGTTTGAACAAACCTTCAAAATATTTCATTTTGGCAAGAAAAATCATTTAAAACACGTTTTATGGCTCTACTGTAAAATCATGAAAACTGAGATACGTCCTGTTGCAGTATCAGCGACGATATGCAACAGTTGAAAACAATGTCAGATAACCTGAAAATAAGTAAGGCTGATAATTTTCAATGTGAAACATGCATTATGGCCAAACATGAAAAAAAACCATTCAAGGGCCATAGAACAAGAGCAACCAAACCTCTACAGATTATACATACGGATGTGTGCGGTCCAATAACACCGAAAACATGGGATAATAAGAGGTATATATTAACCTTCTTGGATGATTTTACACATTTCACGGTAGTATACCTATTAGAAACAAAAGCAGAAGTGTATAACTTCTTTCAGTCATATGAAGCTATGGTAACATCAAAATTTTCGCATAAAATTATGAAGTTAAGGTGTGATAATGGAGGAGAGTATAGTTCAAATTTAATAAAAAAAATTCTGTGAAGAAAAAGGAATATTATTAGAGTATACAGCAGCATATACCCCTCAAATGAATGGTCATGCTGAACGATTAAATCGTTCATTAATTGAAAAAGCAAGAGCAATGATTATTGACAGCTCTATACCAAAATGTTTTTGGGGAGAGGCAGTGAGAACAGCTGCATACCTACTAAATAGATCACCTACAACTGCACTAGAAAACAAAACTCCGTATGAAATGTGGAATGATAAGAAACCAGACTTAAATAATCTTAGGATATTTGGCAGTACAGCATTTCTTCGCAAATCAAAAGTAAGTGATAAGTTTGATGGTAAATCACTGAAGTGTCGTATGGTTGGATATGGCTTACAGAATACATACAGATTGTGGAACGATGACTTAAAATGTATTAAAATTGGTCGTGATGTCATATTTGATGAACAAGACATGTTCAAAACACAAAAGAGTAATAATGACAATATAGTTTATATTCCAGCTCCAGTACAAGAAGATAAACCGATAGAAACTGTTGACTCCGAAAAGGATTCTATAGATGATCTCTGGGAACAAGAAAAGGATAAAACCAATCGTGAAGGAAAATCAGAATCAACCTCAAGCAGTCTACCCAAACGTCAATCACGACCACCAGCCTGGCATGCTGACTATGATACTACTTATTTAGCTTGGGCCCTATCAGCTGAATCATTTGTAAGTGACGTTCCTTTAACGTACAGTGATGTCATGAACAATGAATATAGAAATCAGTGGGAGCAAGCAATGAAGGAAGAGATGGATGCAATGGTTGAGAACAAAACTTGGACTCTAGTGGATAGACCAGAAGGAAGAAAAATAATTAATTGTCGTTGGGTTTATAAAGTCAAGTTTGAAAATAAAAAAAACATTTGTTATAAAGCTAGATTGGTGGCGAAAGGGTGTGCTCAAAAATTTGGTTTTGACTACACTGAAACATATGCTCCAGTTGCAAATATGGTTACAATAAGAACACTATTATCTATAGTTAATCAAAAAAATCTTTTTCTCATTCAGATGGATGTTAAAACTGCTTTCCTTAATGGAGTGCTTAATGAAGAAGTATTTATGGAACAACCTGAAGGATATATACAAGATAAGTCCAAAGTTTGCAGACTAAATAAGTCAATATATGGTCTCAAACAAGCACCAAGGTGTTGGAACCGTCGATTCCATGAATTCATAACTGGTCAAGGGTACCAACAAAGTGAATCAGATAACTGTTTGTACATCAGATCAAATGATTTGTCAGTGTCATACTTATTACTTTATGTCGATGATATTCTACTTGCAGGAAATGCAGAAAAGGAAATAAGTGATATAAAACATGCACTGTGTCAGGAATTTAGAATGAAACAGGACAATACAGGAATGTTCCTAGGAATGAAAATAAGATGGGACAAAAATAACGGTGTGCTTCAACTAGATCAAAGAAACTATATTGATCTTCTACTAAACAAATTTGGTCTGGGTGAGTGTAAGCCAGTAAAAACCCCAATTGAAGAAAATGTCAAGATTATAATTCCAACAAACACAGAGAAAACTAGTAAACCTTATCGAGAGGCAGTTGGATGTCTCATGTATCTTATGATACATACCAGACTAGGTTTTAAAATAAGACTACTATATGGATTATTTAATTATAATATACTATTTGAAACTAATATTTGTATAATTAAGTGAGAGTGTTATCATAATGTTATCATCACTTATCACTCTATCTCACTTCACTGTTGTTGCTATGTTACTGTACCATACTATTATGTTTTTATAAGTATAAAATGTGTTCTTGAATTTTGTTAATTTTAATTTATTATGTTGTGCTTAATTATGAAATATATATATTACTTCGTTATATCCAATTGTGTATAGTTTCACCACATTAACAGTTATCACTGGCTCCGGGGGAAGAGGTGTTTGTAGGGGGTAATTTTCATTAAATAAATTTAAATTACAGGGTGCTTTAAGGAAAATTTTTTTAGTTGATATCAAAAAATCAACTTCGGAAAATTCTGATCTAATTTAACATGGAGAAGATAACACATAATATAAAACGGTGATACATTATTAATATTGTAAATAGCTCAATATTTAACAAAAATATGTAACACGAGTAAAATATGTAAAAATATGTAATTAAGATTAAATATGTGAAAATATGTAATATCAAACAAAGCTTAAAATAATCAGAAAATCCTGTAACGAATTTCTATAAAGGAATCATTTGAATATTATCATGCGCGACAAATATGTAAATAAATACAAATCCGCACCCTAGTTATAACAAAATAATCGTTAAAATTAAAAAAATGTTGTGTTTTTTTTATACCAAAAGAATCGTCATGTTTTTCTCTACGCCATGGTACTGTTTAAAAATGCATTATCATGACGCCACAAAAACTATAAGTATTTGTTCAAATTTGAATTTATGGTCACCGGCGGGTCATGTGGTGTGGTACTAATGATTAACTATGGGCGCAGGGGGGCATTAAAGTATAGAATTTGAATGTTTCAGTATGACCGCTGGTGGGCATATGGCGGTTAACGTGTTAAATTATCAATCCAAGCAATACCACCTAGCCAGATTAAAATATTATCAAACTACAATAGCTATAATAATCTCACCAAAATTATTAAAAGGCATTAATAAATTATATAGTTTACCTGAATAGTGAAACTTTTTTTATCCTAATAAAAAGTTTGAGCACACGACTGGTTTTAAGATGTTAATCATTGAAAGGTGTCAAATCGAATGCTCTTGCTACAGCTAAAGATATCATACCTAAAAAAGAAAAATATAAGCCTGAGACATTGCAAATAATCACAAAGAAGGCAGAAAGAAATTGAAACATTAACAACAGTTCGCACAACCAATATTGCCACAGACCACTGTAGAAGAGTTCTAACAGCATTCAAAATAATAGTATGATGTCATAAGTAAGCAAATGTTTTGTCTTAGATAAAAAAAATACTCCATGACCATTTCTTCTCCCTCAAATATTAAAATAATAATGATATCCTGATATTTTAAATAGCAATATTTATTTTTCATTTTAATTCACTTTTTAAAAAACGTGAAATGTCAGTACAATTTATAATAATAAACATAATAAAATATTATAAAATATATTACCGACAATAAAAAAAAGAATCACTTGTTCTTTTTCAAAAATATAAAATTTCAGTATGATTGTTAAATTTATATTAATTGCCCACAGTATAATTTTCGTTTGTCAAATTTAATTTTTAAATAATTCTGTATTAAAATTTAATACATTTGAAAACAAACATAATAATCGTTTGAAAACAAACATAATAATCGTTTGAACGTTTTGACCTGAAATTTAAAGAGGTCCTTTTACACTTGTATGTTTTTTTGTAATGCAGGTACAGAATATTATTCTAGGGCTGATTCTAGGTTTGAGATACAAATTTTTAATTTTATATAATCAAAAAATTGTTGGTTGGTCTATGTTGTACATGGATAACATTCAAAAGTATTTCTTAAAAAAATTATTTTTAAAAACAATTATACGAACATCTTAATTGTTGGATATTTATTTTAACCAAAGGTCTTCTTAGCGACAGATGATATTAATTGACTATTATTTATTTGTCAGACCATTGTTATTTGTTTTAGTGGAAAAATGACAGTTGGAAACTTAATAACATAACAGTTAGCTATTAAGACTGAACCATAAAATGTTAAACCTTCTATTTATATTGTAAAATAAACAAATTATGTACCCACCTTACCTGGGTACAGCATACAACTACACAGTAATAGTTTTTCTGTATTAGTGTACCTATGTCAGTAATCTACGGAGAGTTAAACCATAAAAAAAAAATTAAAATAAACCAGTGCACAACAATTCCTGATACTATAAACAAACAAAATGTGAAATTAGTAACTGAAGGGTATATGTTCACAAAGTTGTGTAATGGATCACTTAACTGCAGTAATCACTGCTGTTTTAAAATTTGAAGTTCACAATCATGAAGATAATATTGACCTAATAAATGCAAAAAATTCTAATTGTTATGAAAAACACAGTAATCTAAACTATCTCAAACTTTTGCACTTAATGTAATTCCATCATCCGAAGAAAGCAAACAATAAATTCCAAGAGTAGATTTGATAAAGTCATTAATGGCGTGCCCGTAGCAATATTTATCATACAATTTCATAAATAGATCATATTATAATATAAAAGAGAACACAGTGGAGTACCTACAACTGGTAGAGAATTAAATCAGAGCCATTTTTATTTTATGACAACAAAAATAGTAATAATTTTAGTTACTATATTTTTTTTTTCAAAAACGTGAATCAATGTTTTATATGAACTCAAAAAAGTACAAAATACAAAAAAAGGTTACCTTCAATTTACTATTGAATATTAAGCTACAGTAGGTACCTAACCAGAATTATTAAAAAAACTATTTGGTTAAACTGCAGAGTAAAAAAATCGCTGTGGCTAGAGTCACGGACACCGTGAATATAATGCGTTTGAATAATCCAATTGAAGTACTATTATGTAAAACTTGCATGTGTTCATGGCGGATCTTATAGGAAAAAAAATTCTTGCCAAGATCTGCGTAGTACTTCGTAAGTTAATTTTTTTCTCATTTATCAAAATGTACTCTTTTGAATTTTATGAATTTATATGAATTGTATAGATCAATGCGACAGGGTTGTGAAGCGTATATTTATTTAATTGCCAATGCAAAAGGGGATGCGTTGGAATTAACTCGTATGAATGACGAACATAATCACGAGAAGTCGGAGACATTATTTTCTCATCTCCCAAATCAGCGAAGAGTCACCCCTCAAGAGAAAATGGAAGTGTTGGAATTAATGAAGTTGAAGGCCAATAAGAAGTTAATTCAGCACAAAATGCAAACGAAGACCGGTAAAGTCATAAATCTCAAAGATATTGCCAATATATATACCACAGGTAGTACGTATGAATTTTAGCCAGTTAGAAGTTGTAATGCAATAATTCTTATTATTTTGCAGGAAAAACACCAAGCCACAACAGTTTGAGTGAAATTGTCGAGCAGTTGCAAAATACGTATAATTGTACTGTTGAAATATCAGCTGATAGCGATCAAAATTTGATTGGTCTGTTTATCCAGGACAAAATAATGCAGAATACATTTAAAGCATTTCCTGAGGTAGGAAATATAGAGGTTTATTGGAAATTAGATGTGTATTTTTAGATTTATAATACAATGTCAATAATATATAAACTAAAATACTACTATAAATGTGGAATACTAATTTGTGAATTATTTCAATTATATAATATAATAATTTGGTAATAAAGTATAAATTTGTTAAGTATGGTAAGGTATATTGTGAATTATATGTGAACTATTATATGAATTTAAATGTAATTAAAATTGATGTACAATCTTTAATAAATGTTTTATTCTGAATAAATGTTGTATTATTCTTGAAATTATCATTATAGGTAGTATTTGCAGATGCAACGTATAAATTAAATAATTTACGAATTCCATTGTATGTAATGATGGTGGAAGATGGCAATGGACAAAGCGAAGTAGAAGCTCTAGGGCTCATGACAAATGAAGAAAAAGAGACGTTACGCTGGTTTTTTGAGACGTTTAAAAGGTTGAATGACAGAAGTACCGATACTAGACTATATATGACTGACAAAGATATGGCTGAAAGGAAAGTCATAAGAGAAATATTTCCAAATGTAAATTTGGCTATATGTCTGTTCCATGTATTACGAACATTCAATCGGGAAATAACATGCGAAAAACAAAACATAAACTCTGTTCAAAGAGATCAATTAAAAAAAAATTTTGAAGATATGTGTTACGCCAAATCCATAGATGAATACAACGCATTATTTGAGCGCTTAAAATCTGAAGCACCAGCAACTGTACTTGATTATTTTTTAAAGAATTGGCACAATATAAAAAATGAATGGGTTACAGGGTTGACATTTAATAGTGGACATTTTTTAAACAATACCAACAACCGTTTGGAATCGTTTAACGGAAAATTAAAAAGTGTTATACCAACGTTTTCTAATCTCAATAATTATATTGAAAAATTATTCATTGTGTTAAAATGCCTAAGATTAGAACGAGACACAAAAGCCGTAAAAATGGTCCAAAAACTACCAACAACAAGAATTAAAAATACAGATCTCCTTCAATATTTTTCCTTATTAACAACTTATGCCTTCGCTTTTGTTAAAAATCAGTTTGAACTTAAATCGAAATCATTACCTTCCACTACTGTTAATGTTTGTGGGTGTCAATTTAATGTAGCTCTGACTTTGCCATGCCGCCATATTTTTTATTTAAGAAGTACCAAAAATATAACTTTATACCAGGAAGATTTGTGTGCAATTCGATGGACAAAAAAATATTATCAGCAACACCAAAGAGTATTTCAAACACCTCCTGCTTTTCCAGAAATACCTGGAAATGAAGTTAATGTAAAAACTGTGACCAAAAACACAAAGAAATTGTCATCAAATGACAAATTTAGGCATACATCGACCATAGGTAGTAAAATAGCCAGTTTACTTTCAACCTTACCTTCTCCTCATTATGAAAGGAAAATTGAGCAACTTCATTATATATATAATTCATGGAAAGAAGGAAAGGAATTGTTTATAGAAGCTACTGATGGTCCAGGCAGCTCTCTGGTTTTACCATCAACCAAAGATGATGGTCCACCTATAAATGAAGGTGCATCAACAAGTTGCTCAAATCCTAACGGTATATACAAATGTTTAAATATAATAAATGAACTTCTAATCTGTAAGCTTACTTTTTTAATTATGTTTATCTAATAGGATTACAAGACATAAAATTGCCTTGTAAAATAAAGATGTGTGGTCGTCCTAAAGGAGCAACGATGACTACCATTGGTCTGAAAAAAAGGAAGAAAGAGTGTCCAATTCCATTCCGTATGCAACATGATTCCAAAAAGCAGGAAATTATGTTAAAATGGGTCATAACTGATACCGAAGTAGTTATGAGAGCATTACATCACAATGTTTTAATACATGAGAGCGAAATCCGAGAGCTAGAACAAATTCAAAGTTCTATTTTAGAGGAAGATGTGAAATTAAGTTTAATTCAAAAATTTTTTTCACATAAAGGATGGAAGTTCTTGGAAAAAACTTTGAAGAAACGAAAAGATGTATGGATATGTCCGAAATGTAATATAGATATTGGTTCCGACAACTCCATTTTGTGTGATAGTTGCTTACTTTGGTATCACACAAAATGTGAGAAAAAACTTACATCCAAAGAAAAAAATAGTGCTTGGTTTTGTTCAAAGTGTATAAATGTATGTAATAAATAAACGCTGTGGCTAGAGTCACGGACACAGTGAATATAATGCGTTCACGGACATTCGAAACAAAATATAGTATTTGCGCATGCGCGCATCGAATGTCCGTGAACGCATTATATTCACGGTGTCCGTGACTCTAGCCACAGCGTAAAAAAATATATTATATAAGGAGATGTTAAGGACTTATACTTTGTGTTTTGTTTTATGAGGTATATTCTGTTAAACATAAAATCATAACCCAGTGGCCGAGTAGTGCTCAAGGGTGTGGCTTTATTCTATAGCATTGGTCTCGCTTGTTGCTTAGTTGGGGAAGTGTCTAACAGGCGCCTAACCACCGCCTGACAAAAACTGGTCACACCGGGCAAGTAATGATCTTATTTTAAACAGTGTAAGCAAAGGTAAATGTATTTATTTTGTCCCTATTACCTAAATGAACTATATCACTTTATAGTTTACTAAAACCTAAAATATTGTATTAATATAAATTTTACTGACATTTTGTATTTTATAAAAAGAATTGAAAATTTAAACTAAAATAATATTAATTAATAGCGATTTAAAATACCGGCATTATGTTATACATACTCGGAGTTCCAAAGTAATACACAGGTTTCACATGCTTGCAGCTGAAGTAAAAATAAGCAGCAACCAGTAAGAAAGTAATAGATCCAGATACTCTGCACGACGAACAGCTGTTGTTCTTTCCCTGGATGTGATCAGTGTCCACTGGAGCGGCTTTCATGGCGAGACTGGAGTACTGCAATCGACGATAAAGAATCAACAATTTCTCGTCGTCGAAATGAGACCTAACCTAGCATAAACGACAAATCAAATAAACAAGAGGCACGCAAACATGTGTTTTTGCAATACGCGAAATCGACATAAGCGTCGACGGACGATGAGAACAGTACACTAAACTATAGCACATTATATTATAACACGTTGTATTGATACTGTAATAAATACCTATATATGTTATGTCGGCCGATGGCGCACCGAACGGAAAACAATCACCGGTGGTTTAGAGATGATGAGACGAACGTAGTGCACAGTACAGGCGAGCAAGAGGTGAAGTTTAGAAATAAATGGCCGACAGTACACCAGTGCAATTCGACGCTACACGGTACCGGGTACACAATTAATCGGCGTCAGTCGGCGTTCAGTTCCATATGTTGTGTGGAGGGGAGCCTGCCGTGTCAGTGGTGATTACTGAGTGTTGTGGCGTCGCCGTTCACGCGGTTAAATTTTCAGTGGTTCTCATTTTGCTGATCGCACGAAACGAACCGACCGCGTCCTCTCCATCCTTGAGACACAATACTAGGCACTGATAGTTTATGTCTAAAGAACATTGTCACAACGACGGCTCAACCAACGTGGTTTGTGTTACCTGATAGAAAAATTTGGACGACTAGCAACAACTGTTGACAGACTCAACGAAGATCTACCGAGGCAGCCTCCTGCTGGCGAAAAACTGAGAGAACGAGTGGTAGGGCGTTCGTCACGACGCGGAGCCTCTGACCGGCATCGGAAGACCAATGTGACCAACCATGACTTCACTGCCTACCGACTCCGAGCAAAATTATGTGGTTATCACGATTAGAGATAACAATTATATGATCGAGTCGCGGCGGTGATGGCCCGCTACATGATAATAATAATAATAATTTAATAACTGATGCATGTAGAATGTAGATAAATAAAATATAAATGATTCACATTGACATTGGTGCTTGACCCGGCTTGGGCACACTAAAACATTATGCGATTGTGTGATATTCATCTCGGCTCGAGTGGCAAAGAACAAAATTTTATTTTTCGTGCGATGTATACGGTGTGTGTCATGTCCGAGGTCGGCAAAAGTTATGCTGGAGTCAACCAAAAATACAAGTGACAAAGACACTGAAAAAACATCTCTCGAACGACGAATAATGATAAATCCCGAGTTAGAAACCCACTGCCAATATTATAAGACAGTTATGTAAGAAAAACAAACAGTTGATGCCACAGAAAAATTAATAATATTTACATAAAAATGCAATACTAACAATTATGTATTAGGTTTAATTTATGTGGTTGACGTCCGTGATACAGCGAAATAAGCTACTGATGAGTAAGTTGAATTTCGATGCACTTTGCATTGTTTTCCAAATCTAGCTACGGTATTCTAGTAGTATAACATAGGTACGAGTTTTATATAATGTTTGTGAATCAAAATAAGAAATAATAGCAATTTTATGCATTTTTAGATTCTGAGCTGAGCGATGAATGTATTGATTTTACAATGATATTGTACTATTAGAACCTTAGTGTAGCAACTCAAAAAAAAACTTAATTCTGAGATAATTGAGTTTTGTGATTTTCCAAAATATTAAATTCTCAATTACACAAAAAATAATGAACATAACCTTTTGAATATTCTAAGCGTTACCTATTATTTATTAATATTACTAACTAATTAATAGGTAAAAATTCAAACAATATTTTTTTCAATAATAAATTATTTATTTATTGATAATTTTTTTAGTTAATACACAAGTGAAATACTTTTTTTCAAATATGCAGTATGATAGTAAATCACATTTTTAGTTAAACAATACAATATTATACTCTTCGTTAAATATTTTTAAATTGTATTGTGTATTATTAAAGAAAAGAATCATTTCTCTGGTATAAGTAGTAGATACAATGTTGATGAATTCTTGACATTTTTTTATAATAGAATTAGTCAACAACAAATAAAATTAAAATTAAAATAAATCATTTAGCACTCATTAGTCCATTAGTACTTTTAATGAATAGTTTAATATTATTTGAATATTTATCACAAATTTTGTTTAAAATAGTATAGTAATAATAAATGAAGTACCACAAATTTAGTTATTAAGTAAGAGGATTGTATAAAATCATGAAATTAATGTTTAAAGACTTGACATTTTTTACTGTAAAAATAGTCGACAACAAATAAAATTTAAATTTAAAATAAATCATTTAGCTTTTACCCGGTCCATCGGAACTTTTAATGACTAGTACAATTTAAATATTTACTTTAGGAGATGTAAAGTTTTAAGTCAAGGAGATGAATGTTTTGAGATGTAAGGTTTTCATACATTTGGTAAATTTTGATACTTATCTTGTCCATGAGGAAAACCTCAAGAAACTCTTTCGATTTATAACTTTTTAAATAGTATATTGTTACATTTTGACAAAAATCGTTATTATTTGTGTAAGCTTGTGATTTTGTTCAAATTTCAACTTAAAATGTCTGTAAAAAAATAACCGTATTCATACATGTTTTAGATTTTTTGGTTACAGAATTAACTACTTACATAGAGCCTTGTCTTACATTTTCAATCCTTAGATAAAAAAGTTGAAGATTTAATACATTTTCAACAACTAAAATGTTACAAAACTACCTATCTTATCTTAATAACTGTTATTTATTAGGACGTTTTCTGTTATACGGAGGACTGAACATATTTCCCACAGACTATACACAATAATGGTTATTGTCAATAAAGTTTGTGAACAAATAAAAATAAAAACATAGGTAGAATATTCAACGAAATGTGGACCTATTAATTGCCTAGTGGTAACATATTTAAGAGTATGCATTTACTTCAAAATATTAAATAAGTGAACAAGTGCCAAAAACGAATATGATTTATTCAGAGTGTTATAAAATATAGACAATTGATTACTAGTGTCTAAATTTACCAATCTGTAGAATACATATTATATTTAAGACAGACAACAGTGATTAAGATTCGCGATGAAATAGGTATACAATGCATACATGAAAATATTTATTTTAATACCTAGGAGCATTTACCTATTTAAATTTATTGTATGCTAATAATTAATAATATCTATCCTACCTAATTATAAAAATTAAAATGAACTTTCTTCGTAATAAGACTTCTTCTGGATGTTTCGTAATTGGTTTGGATCTAGTACAGACAATAACTACATATTTGAAATTACTTCCTACGACCTACCTATATATTAATAAAATAATATATAAAAATATAAATAAGATTTATGTTGCTTTTTAAATGTAAATTATACATTGTACATTACCTATGTATTATAATGAAGTTCGATTAATATTTCGTATGTCTGAAGGTCAAAAAAAAAGTTTTTACTGACGAATTGTCATTTTTCAATTCTGCAGAAGTGAACTCTCAATACTGTCGTAATTGGTCTCATTTTAATTAGTAATTTCCATGTCTTGAGACCATGACTCAATTAATATTATTTTTTATATTCATTCAATTCCCATATAAAGCTATTATGAAGTAAACTATATATTTGCATAAATATTCAATATCAATATAGGCTGGTAAGAAAATTAACTGCGACGAAAAAAAATGTTAAGTAATTAATTAATTACGATAATAATAATAAATTACAATAATAATACTTATTTTGATGATTGTATGTTAAAATTAAAATAATGAATTATGTTTGACAACAATTTTTTAGACATTTATCCCAACTTTTTTTTAGGAGCTCATTATATGACCGATTTTAGTGTACCAAAAGATAGTTGAGAGAAAAAANAAAATATCTTAATATATTATATTTAAATAAATTTTTTATAATTATCAATAAATTCTAAACACAAATGACCACATATAGGTGGATCATTAAAGTATTGAAATTGTTTAACATTATAATAGAAATTATCTACTCCCAAATATTTTACAAGTTCTTTTGGAGGTGCATCAATGAATTGACCAAATGAATCGAAGTATATTATTTTTTTATTGTTAATTTTTTTCCATGCAACCCAATGAGAACCATTTTGGGTAGAATTATTTAAATTAAGAACTCCACATTCATTTACCCATGATTTCATATGTAATTCGTTTCTCATGAAACAACCTCTGAAGTTTTTAATATTTTTACCAAATTGTATTATATCATATAGTTAAGAAAAAAATCGAGCCATTCTTTCAACTAGCTAGTTTCAACTAGCTTAAATAATGTTACTTACATACAATTTTGCCTTAGATTTTTTTTTTTTAAAGTTATACAATTTTTAAAATATTCCATAATTAAGAAAAAAGTCAAAACTAGTTTAAACAATATTATTTATATACAATTTTGCCTTAGATTTTTTTAAAAGTTATACAATTTCAAATAGAGATTCTGTTTCTGTTGAGTTGTTGAACTAATGCCATAGATTTTTTGAGTTGTTGTTAAATGAAATATGCCATAGATTTTGTGTGTTGAGCTGTAGAATCACCAAAGGTAGAGTTGTTGCAAAATTTGGAAGCTAAAATCTAGCAAAACTTGTAAAGAATTATATAAGAAATAATAACATAAATTAACTTATTCCTGAAAAAAAAAAATATTACATTAATAGAATAAAAATAAAGAAATTGAGTTTGTTTTAATAAATTTGTTAGAAATTTAAATTTCACTAGTACTATGCAGCACTCTATTAAAGAAATACTTGGAAATAAAGTTAAACCAAAAATGGAGAGATTATTACTTTGGATTTTAACAGAGAATGCAAACAACAATAATTTAGTTACTAATGTTGGGGAAATAATCTATACAAACAGAGAGGAGAGATTGCAAGATTTTAAAAAAAAACTGAACCCTTCTGCAATAATATTATGATAGCAAAAATATTAGATTTTAGTAATTGCGAAAGGGACCCAAAAAATGGAAAATTTTTAGTTAAGAAATCAGCTTGCGGTGGATATAATAGTATTTTAAGATCAAATTTTTCTAAATTTAAATTAGCAGGACATGGAGTAAAAGCTAAAATGCCATATTCACTAAATTTCGATATTAAAACAGCTTCGGGTTCAAAACAAGTTATTGGCGTTGACTTAGAAAAATATGAGGAGTATGAAAATCCAGTTTTTATACCTTTTAAAGTTGAATTAGCCGATGTAGAAATAGGAACATTATTACACGAACTTCCAAAAATATTAGAAATATTAAAAAAAGATAATTATTATTTATTAGATTTAGATATTACACTAGATATTGCAGTAATATTTAATAAAGAGGAAATGATTAAATATTTAGTTTCAAATTTTCCTATTTCTTTACCTAGAGAAAATATTAAAAAATATAATATAATTGTAGATAATAACAAAACAGTAGGAATAGACTGTTTAACATGGTTGAATGAAAATTCTAGTGTAAAAGTTTATAGTAAATTTGTTTGTCAAATGACAAGTCCTGGCGTAAATAAACAACTTGGAAATCATATAATACATTTCCTAAATTGTCCGGACAAGAGATTGAAGGAAACTTTTGGAAGTGAATTAGCTCAGAAAAACGGAATTACAAGATTAGAAGCAACTATTTATAATTATGCTAATATTGATTTTGATATAGACGAAAAGTATAATCCATTGCATTGTTTGAAAATATTAGAAAAAAATATTTCTTTTTTTCTTAAAGCTCCTTTTTATTCTGTATCAATTTCTAGTATGTAGAAGAAACTGACAGACACTTTGGAGAATAGTTGTTGTGTTGTAGATACTACATCGAAACGATTAAATTATGTTTATTGGGCAAATAAGAATACTAGTAAATTGACTGGAATTAACATTAAACTACCTGAGGAAAATAGTAAAAAAGAAAAAATTATAAAATATGTTCTTTCCGCCTTTAGTTTTAAAATGCTGCCTGTAAATTATATAGAAATAACCAATGAAGAAGATGAAAAAATATCTATAATCCAAAAATGTTTTTTTAAAAAAGAAGGAAAAACTTATTTTACAAAAAGTACAACATTGTATTCCAGTATTAATAAAATAATAGATATTGGAGGGTTAGGATTAAGCTCAACTAAAAATGTAATACCCGAGATTTTAAGAAAAAAGACAAATATATCAAGTAAGTTATATCCGTATGTGATTTAGGAAGTTTATAATTTTAACCTTATATATTTAAAATCTATGAAAAATACAAACTAGAACTCCAAAATAATGAGGAAGAAGAAAGAAGATTACAATTCTTAAACGAGACAAAAGAAGAAAATTTAAGAATGTTGGATAAGTCAAAGAGAGAAAAATTAGAAAGTAAAATTTTGGAATATTTTAAAGTAAAATGGTTACAGTTGAGCAATAAGAATAAGTATAAATTATATGCATTTATGGTAGATAATATATTAAAATATCCTACTGTAGGTGCTTTGGTAGAAGAAAATTCATTTTCTGTAAGGTATATTAAGGGAGTACACAAAATTTTTTTTATGAATAAGTATAAAAATAAACAATATTTAAAGGAAAAGGGATTTTGCTTCCTATCTTTTGATAGACAAGAAATTGTTTATTTGCCTAAAGATGAACATTTTATGATTTTAGTGACTAATGGATATACTAGCTATAATGGAAATCGTTTCTTGTATTTCTGATTTACATGTTGATAGAGAAATTTGGGGAGATAAAGGTAAAGATCTTGAATACAACCAAGATACAATAGAAAATTTAGATTCAAACAAGATGGAAGATTTTATTGGTAAAACACCTTCGGTAAAAGAATGCAAACGCTTAGAGACAATTGGGGAAAAAGTAAAATTAATAATAAGAGCTATTGTTAAAACAAACTATCGTGGAAAAGATAGATATATATTTGCTATTGAAAATATGAAACATTTTCGCGTATCGAATTATTGGATGGAGAAATCAATGAAAGAAGCACCAATAGATTTTAATTACAAAATAACAATTAATTTAGATTTGTTTAAGATCACACGTAGTAATAATAAAGAATTGAGAGTTTTCTGTTCAAATTAATAGAAAAATATTATTATATTATTTTATTTATTGTCTTATATATAACTGTATGATAATTCTAATAATGTTACATTATTAAAATTAAATTTTATTGCAGGTGTTATCTTGTACATTCCGTTCGTTAGATGTCAGAGTCCGTTTAAGTTGTTTTTAGCTGAAAAATAAACTTATTATGCAATTAGTAAGGTTTACATATTTAAATAATTTAAGATGAATATTCCTATCCATGTGCCGCTCAATACTATTACATAAAGACAATTTGTTTTATGTGACTAAATAAATAAACAAATAGAATGGAAAAACTTAAGACACTTCTAAATAATCCCGGGAGTAATTTTAAATTTGTAAAATTTAGCAAGTTAGAAATCAGAAAAAAAAAATACCGCATATCTTACTTTAAATTTATTATAACTAAATAGTAAATATGGTGAAAGATTAAATGTTATTTTATATAATGAATTTAGACTAGTTATACCCGATAGACTTCCTAACTTATCAAAGAAAATTGTTCAAAATCTTAATTTAGGTAACAATTACTTTTTTATTTATAACGGTATCAAAACAATGACAAATGGACATAAAAAATATTGGATTACATTTGAAAAATTAATGTAATTCAATTTAATATTATTAACTTATTTTTAAATGATCATAATATTTTTTAGAACAATCTTATAGTTTCTTTTTTTTTATATATATTCAAATATATTCAATAGGTACATAATATTTTTGAATATCCACATTCCGCAAGTATAATGATCTTAATAACGTTTACTCCTTTTTTTTTTTTTTCGTTTGAATCGACAGCAGAGGAGGATCTGTGTAAACACTACTACTCCTCTGCTGAACGTTTACTCCTTAACATATACAGATACTCATTATTATAGAGTAGATATATTGAGTAACACTCCAGCACGCCTTTATCTTTTCCGTTTTATAGGAAAATGGCAATAATTCGAAATCGTTATTAGTTGTATTATATACCAGCACGTCTTATATTTTCGTTTATAGAATAAAGACAATAATTCAGGTTAGTTACACTAACAAAATGTAGACATTCAAAAAACAATTAATATAAATATATAATATGTTTTTAACAATTATATTTTTTTGTGTAGAATTTTTATACATTATACTGACATCGTAATAATATTAAAAATAAATTTATGTAGAAATAATATGTAGGTCAACAAATATTTCATTATAATTATCTATGTGGTTTTATTTAAAAAAACATATATGTTTTTAACAAATATATTTTTTTTACTGCTTTATTCTCGGATATCTACTGCATCAGTGGCGTATACAAGGGGGGTGTTTGGTGGATATCACAACCTCCTTGAGCCTCATCATATATTACATTATTATTACATATTATATATTACAATATACATTATACAGTTTTAATCTAATGATATTGATCAGGAAGTTATTGAAACAGAGGTAAAGTTAAAGCATACACATTTGGAAAAACTAAGCATAAAAAGTGTTCTTAACGCTCTTGATAAGTGCAATAAAGACCTATTTCCAAATGTTTTTAAACTCCTTCAAATATTTGCAACATTGCCTGTCACATCAAGTGAACCTGAAAGAAGTTTTTCTACATTAAAACGAATAAAAACATATCTTAGAAATTCTATTGGAAAGTTTAAACTTAATGGATTAGCATCTTTAAATATTCATCGTGAAATCGAAGTAAAAGTAGAAGAAGTAATACAAAAATTGTCATTCAATCAAAAACAAACGGATTTTAATTTATAATATATTATTTTTTTTCATTATTATCTATTAACCATACCATACAAACACTATGTATGCATAATAATTAATTAAAATAAAAGTTTTAGTTTGTACATATTATATATAATATTAAATGTTTATAATTAACACCCGCCTTTAGAAAATCCTAGCTACGCCACTGTACTGCACAACGAGAGCCCCGGCGGGGAACGAAAGCACTGACTTACCAGCCGGCACTGTATAGGATGTATCTTATATAGTTATACCATTGTACTCAAGGTAAAAACCTATAAAGTCAAAAAATGGTTTCGCGGACGAATGCAGCTGCAGTGAAAGCAAATATATTCCACTCGTACGAATGGCGTGACACAAAATAATATTATATTATGTATCTAGGATTTGCGCATATCATAAGTGACTAGTGATGTACAGTGGGTAATTACCCGACCGGTAAGAAATTTATTTTGGGTAAATACCTGGGGTTTATTCACATCATATTTACCTTTTGCAAAATTAAGTATTTTCTATTTTTATGTGGTTAAAGTATTATTCTATCGTGCTGGGCGACGCTTTATCGTCTGCATAATATGAATTAGGTTAAGTTTTAACTGTCTAATTTCTTATCCACTGCCATACATCAGTGGCGGTCAAATGATTTTGTCATGGGGGGGGGGGATAATATGGCTAATTTTTTAACATCCATAATTTTATCATTAAAAATATAATTTATGGTTATGTCTAATTCTAATATCAATTAATACAATTATGGGAAATACAAACTTTATTTATAACTTAGTTAGGTATACAGACTTTATAAATATATTATACTATTATAGCATTAACAATATTTTTATTATATTAGTAAATCTATTTTTTTGTTTTTTTTTGCTAATTCATCCAGTACTTCGTTGGATGTAATGTTTATAACCCCACGATGAACAGCCATAGTGGCCAAGCCATTGAGACGACTCTAGAATAATAAAATTATACAATTTACATATAAGCATAAAGCATTAAATTGACATTTCAAAAATTCATAAGGATAATTGAAATATGTACAAAAGAAATTAACAAAACCTAAAAAGTTAGTCCTAAACATAGTGTTTTATGTTTGAACTATTAATTTAATACTTATTCCAATAGATTATATGTACAAATATTTGACCACTGCAATACAGAATATTTACCTCTAC